>NC_059230.1:1179510-1324510 GCF_020615455.1 Coregonus clupeaformis
TTAATTTGCTGTAATTATTAATCAAAGGAAAAGTAGGATCTCAGGGCTGTTTTGGTTTTGCAAATTGTTTTTGTTGTACAAAATGTCTCACATACCTGGCACTATGTTAGTTTTGACATCTCTGCAGGTTTCCCCCTCGAAGTCAGTAGGACAGAGGCAAGACTGGCCATTAGGACCTGGTGTACCTCCATTCTCACACTGAATTGGTTGCTTAGTGGTGGTGGCAATAGTAGAAGGAGTAGTAGGAGAAGTTGTAATTGGCACAGTTGGTTTGGCTGTAGTTCCAGCATCAGGTGTGCCTGGTTTGGCTGTAGTTCCAGCATCAGGTGTGCCTGGTTTGGCGGTAGTTCCAGCATCTGGTGTGCCTGGTTTGGCTGTAGTTCCAGCATCAGGTGTGCCTGGTTTGGCTGTAGTTCCAGCATCAGGTGTGCCTGGTTTGGCGGTAGTTCCAGCATCTGGTGTGCCTGGTTTGGCTGTAGTTCCAGCATCAGGTGTGCCTGGTTTAGCTGTAGTTCCAGCATCAGGTGTGCCTGGTTTGGCTGTAGTTCCAGCATCAGGTGTGCCTGGTTTGGCTGTAGTTCCAGCATCAGGTGTGCCTGGTTTGGCGGTAGTTCCAGCATCAGGTGTGCCTGGTTTGGATGTAGTTCCAGCATCTGGTGTGCCTGGTTTGGCTGTAGTTCCAGCATCAGGTGTGCCTGGTTTGGATGTAGTTCCAGCATCAGGTGTGCCTGGTTTCGCTGTAGTTCCAGCATCAGGTGTGCCTGGTTTGGCTGTAGTTCCAGCATCTGGTGTGCCTGGTTTGGCTGTAGTTCCAGCATCAGGTGTGCCTGGTTTGGCTGTAGTTCCAGCATCAGGTGTGCCTGGTTTGGCTGTAGTTCCAGCATCAGGTGTGCCTGGTTTGGCGGTAGTTCCAGCATCAGGTGTGCCTGGTTTGGCGGTAGTTCCAGCATCAGGTGTGCCTGGTTTGGCGGTAGTTCCAGCATCAGGTGTGCCTGGTTTGGCGGTAGTTCCAGCATCTGGTGTGCCTGGTTTGGCGGTAGTTCCAGCATCAGGTGTGCCTGGTTTGGCGGTAGTTCCAGCATCTGGTGTGCCTGGTTTGGCGGTAGTTCCAGCATCAGGTGTGCCTGGTTTGGCTGTAGTTCCAGCATCAGGTGTGCCTGGTTTGGCTGTAGTTCCAGCATCAGGTGTGCCTGGTTTTGCGGTAGTTCCAGCATCAGGTGTGCCTGGTTTGGCGGTAGTTCCAGCATCAGGTGTGCCTGGTTTGGCAGTAGTTCCAGCATCAGGTGTCCCTGGTTTGGCGGTAGATCCAGCATCAGGTGTGCCTGGCTTGGCGGTAGTTCCAGCATCAGGTGTGCCTGGTTTGGCGGTAGTACCAGCATCAGGTGTGCCTGGTTTGGCGGTAGTTCCAGCATCAGGTGTGCCTGGTTTGGCTGTAGTTCCAGCATCTGGTGTGCCTGGTTTGGCTGTAGTTCCAGCATCAGGTGTGCCTGGTTTGGCTGTAGTTCCAGCATCAGGTGTGCCTGGTTTGGCTGTAGTTCCAGCATCTGGTGTGCCTGGTTTGGCTGTAGTTCCAGCATCAGGTGTGCCTGGTTTGGCTGTAGTTCCAGCATCAGGTGTGCCTGGTTTGGCTGTAGTTCCAGCATCAGGTGTGCCTGGTTTGGCTGTAGTTCCAGCATCAGGTGTGCCTGGTTTGGCGGTAGTTCCGGCATCAGGTGTGCCTGGTTTGGCGGTAGTTCCAGCATCAGGTGTGCCTGGTTTGGCGGTAGTTCCGGCATCAGGTGTGCCTGGTTTGGCTGTAGTTCCAGCATCAGGTGTGCCTGGTTTGGCTGTAGTTCCAGCATCAGGTGTGCCTGGTTTGGCTGTAGTTCCAGCATCAGGTGTGCCTGGTTTTGCGGTAGTTCCAGCATCAGGTGTGCCTGGTTTGGCGGTAGTACCAGCATCAGGTGTGCCTGGTTTGGCTGTAGTTCCAGCATCAGGTGTGCCTGGTTTGGCTGTAGTTCCAGCATCAGGTGTGCCTGGTTTGGCTGTAGTTCCAGCATCAGGTGTGCCTGGTTTTGCGGTAGTTCCAGCATCAGGTGTGCCTGGTTTGGCGGTAGTACCAGCATCAGGTGTGCCTGGTTTGGCTGTAGTTCCAGCATCAGGTGTGCCTGGTTTGGCGGTAGTTCCAGCATCTGGTGTGCCTGGTTTGGCGGTAGTACCAGCATCAGGTGTGCCTGGTTTGGCTGTAGTTCCAGCATCAGGTGTGCCTGGTTTTGCGGTAGTTCCAGCATCAGGTGTGCCTGGTTTGGCGGTAGTTCCAGCATCAGGTGTCCCTGGTTTGGCGGTAGTTCCAGCATCAGGTGTCCCTGGTTTGGCGGTAGTTCCAGCATCAGGTGTGCCTGGTTTGGCTGTAGTTCCAGCATCAGGTGTGCCTGGTTTGGCGGTAGTTCCGGCATCAGGTGTGCCTGGTTTGGCGGTAGTTCCAGCATCAGGTGTGCCTGGTTTGGCGGTAGTTCCGGCATCAGGTGTGCCTGGTTTGGCTGTAGTTCCAGCATCAGGTGTGCCTGGTTTGGCTGTAGTTCCAGCATCAGGTGTGCCTGGTTTGGCTGTAGTTCCAGCATCAGGTGTGCCTGGTTTTGCGGTAGTTCCAGCATCAGGTGTGCCTGGTTTGGCGGTAGTTCCGGCATCAGGTGTGCCTGGTTTGGCTGTAGTTCCAGCATCAGGTGTGCCTGGTTTGGCTGTAGTTCCAGCATCAGGTGTGCCTGGTTTGGCTGTAGTTCCAGCATCAGGTGTGCCTGGTTTTGCGGTAGTTCCAGCATCAGGTGTGCCTGGTTTGGCGGTAGTACCAGCATCAGGTGTGCCTGGTTTGGCTGTAGTTCCAGCATCAGGTGTGCCTGGTTTGGCGGTAGTTCCAGCATCTGGTGTGCCTGGTTTGGCGGTAGTACCAGCATCAGGTGTGCCTGGTTTGGCTGTAGTTCCAGCATCAGGTGTGCCTGGTTTTGCGGTAGTTCCAGCATCAGGTGTGCCTGGTTTGGCGGTAGTTCCAGCATCAGGTGTCCCTGGTTTGGCGGTAGTTCCAGCATCAGGTGTCCCTGGTTTAGCGGTAGTTCCAGCATCAGGTGTGCCTGGTTTGGCTGTAGTTCCAGCATCAGGTGTCCCTGGATTGGCGGTAGTTCCAGCATCAGGTGTGCCTGGTTTGGCTGTAGTTCCAGCATCAGGTGTGCCTGGTTTGGCTGTAGTTCCAGCATCTGGTGTGCCTGGTTTGGCTGTAGTTCCAGCATCAGGTGTGCCTGGGTTGGCTGTAGTTCCAGCATCAGGTGTGCCTGGTTTGGCTGTAGTTCCAGCATCAGGTGTGCCTGGTTTGGCGGTAGTTCCAGCATCAGGTGTGCCTGGTTTGGCTGTAGTTCCAGCATCTGGTGTGCCTGGTTTGGCTGTAGTTCCAGCATCAGGTGTGCCTGGGTTGGCTGTAGTTCCAGCATCAGGTGTGCCTGGTTTGGCTGTAGTTCCAGCATCAGGTGTGCCTGGTTTGGCGGTAGTTCCAGCATCAGGTGTGCCTGGTTTGGCTGTAGTTCCAGCATCAGGTGTGCCTGGTTTGGCTGTTGTTCCAGCATCAGGTGTGCCTGGTTTGGCTGTAGTTCCAGCATCTGGTGTGCCTGGTTTGGCGGTAGTTCCAGCATCAGGTGTGCCTGGTTTGGCTGTAGTTCCAGCATCAGGTGTGCCTGGTTTGGCTGTAGTTCCAGCATCAGGTGTGCCTGGTTTGGCTGTAGTTCCAGCATCTGGTGTGCCTGGTTTGGCTGTAGTTCCAGCATCAGGTGTGCCTGGTTTGGCTGTAGTTCCAGCATCAGGTGTGCCTGGTTTGGCTGTAGTTCCAGCATCAGGTGTGCCTGGTTTGGCGGTAGTTCCAGCATCAGGTGTGCCTGGTTTGGCTGTAGTTCCAGCATCAGGTGTGCCTGGTTTGACGGTAGTTCCAGCATCAGGTGTGCCTGGTTTGACGGTAGTTCCAGCATCAGGTGTGCCTGGTTTGGCAGTAGTTCCAGCATCAGGTGTGCCTGGTTTGGCTGTAGTTCCAGCATCAGGTGTGCCTGGTTTGGCGGTAGTTCCAGCATCAGGTGTGCCTGGTTTGGCAGTAGTTCCAGCATCAGGTGTGCCTGGTTTGGCTGTTGTTCCAGCATCAGGTGTGCCTGGTTTGGCAGTAGTTCCAGCATCAGGTGTGCCTGGTTTGGCTGTTGTTCCAGCATCAGGTGTGCCTGGTTTGGCTGTAGTTCCAGCATCTGGTGTGCCTGGTTTGGCGGTAGTTCCAGCATCAGGTGTGCCTGGTTTGGCAGTTGTTCCAGCATCAGGTGTGCCTGGTTTGGCTGTAGTTCCAGCATCTGGTGTGCCTGGTTTGGCTGTAGTTCCAGCATCAGGTGTGCCTGGTTTGGCTGTAGTTCCAGCATCAGGTGTGCCTGGTTTGGCGGTAGTTCCAGCATCAGGTGTGCCTGGTTTGGCGGTAGTTCCAGCATCAGGTGTGCCTGGTTTGGCTGTAGTTCCAGCATCAGGTGTGCCTGGTTTGGCAGTAGTTCCAGCATCAGGTGTGCCTGGTTTGGCGGTAGTTCCAGCATCAGGTGTGCCTGGTTTGGCAGTAGTTCCAGCATCAGGTGTGCCTGGTTTGGCTGTTGTTCCAGCATCAGGTGTGCCTGGTTTGGCTGTAGTTCCAGCATCAGGTGTGCCTGGTTTGGCTGTAGTTCCAGCATCTGGTGTGCCTGGTTTGGCGGTAGTTCCAGCATCAGGTGTGCCTGGTTTGGCTGTAGTTCCAGCATCTGGTGTGCCTGGTTTGGCTGTAGTTCCAGCATCTGGTGTGCCTGGTTTGGCTGTAGTTCCAGCATCTGGTGTGCCTGGTTTGGCTGTAGTTCCAGCATCTGGTGTGCCTGGTTTGGCTGTAGTTCCAGCATCAGGTGTGCCTGGTTTGGCTGTAGTTCCAGCATCTGGTGTGCCTGGTTTGGCGGTAGTTCCAGCATCAGGTGTGCCTGGTTTGGCTGTAGTTCCAGCATCTGGTGTGCCTGGTTTGACGGTAGTTCCAGCATCAGGTGTGCCTGGTTTGGCTGTTGTTCCAGCATCAGGTGTGCCTGGTTTGGCTGTAGTTCCAGCATCTGGTGTGCCTGGTTTGGCTGTAGTTCCAGCATCAGGTGTGCCTGGTTTGGCTGTAGTTCCAGCATCAGGTGTGCCTGGTTTGGTGGTAGGTCCAGCATCAGGTGTGCCTGGTTTGGCTGTAGTTCCAGCATCAGGTGTGCCTGGTTTGGCGGTAGTTCCAGCATCAGGTGTGCCTGGTTTGGCGGTAGTTCCAGCATCAGGTGTGCCTGGTTTGGCGGTAGTTCCAGCATCAGGTGTGCCTGGTTTGGCGGTAGTTCCAGCATCAGGTGTGCCTGGTTTGGCTGTTGTTCCAGCATCAGGTGTGCCTGGTTTGGCGGTAGTTCCGGCATCAGGTGTGCCTGGTTTGGCGGTAGTTCCGGCATCAGGTGTGCCTGGTTTGGCGGTAGTTCCGGCATCAGGTGTGCCAGGTTTGGCGGTAGTTCCGGCATCAGGTGTGCCTGGTTTGGCGGTAGTTCCGGCATCAGGTGTGCCTGGTTTGGCGGTAGTTCCGGCATCAGGTGTGCCTGGTTTGGCGGTAGTTCCGGCATCAGGTGTGCCTGGTTTGGCGGTAGTTCCGGCATCAGGTGTGCCTGGTTTGGCGGTAGTTCCGGCATCAGGTGTGCCTGGTTTGGCGGTAGTTCCGGCATCAGGTGTGCCTGGTTTGGCGGTAGTTCCGGCATCAGGTGTGCCTGGTTTGGCTGTAGTTCCGGCATCTGGTGTGCCTGGTTTGGCTGTAGTTCCGGCATCTGGTGTGCCTGGTTTGGCTGTAGTTCCGGCATCTGGTGTGCCTGGTTTGGCTGTAGTTCCGGCATCTGGTGTGCCTGGTTTGGCTGTAGTTCCAGCATCTGGTGTGCCTGGTTTGGCTGTAGTTCCAGCATCTGGTGTGCCTGGTTTGGCTGTAGTTCCAGCATCAGGTGTGCCTGGTTTGGCTGTATTTCCAGCATCTGGTGTGCCTGGTTTGGCTGTAGTTCCAGCATCAGGTGTGCCTGGTTTGGCTGTAGTTCCAGCATCAGGTGTGCCTGGTTTGGCTGTTGTTCCAGCATCAGGTGTGCCTGGTTTGGCTGTAGCTCTTACAGGGCTTTCTGTAGATGCCAGTGGGGTAGTGCTTGCAGAAACTGCAGTAAAAACAGAAATCCCAGTAAGCTTTATTTACAATGATTTCTATTGCTACATAGTTTTATATGACTTACAGTACCAGTCAAAAGTTTGGACACACCTAATCATTCAAGGTTTTTTTTTTGTTTTTTTTAAGTATGAAATAACACATATGGAATGATGTAGTAATCAAAAAAGGGTTAAACAAATATTTATTTTAATATATATTTTAGATTTTAGATTCTTCAAAGCAGCCACCCTTTGCCTTGATGACAGCTCTGCACACCCCCACACCATCACACCTCCTCCTCCATGCTTCATGGTGGGAACCACACATGCGGAGATCATCCGTTCACTTACTCTGCGTCTCACAATTACATTTATATTTACATTTTAGTCATTTAGCAGACGCTCTTATCCAGAGCGACTTACAGTTAGTGAATGCATACATTTTTTATTTTATTTTTCCTACCCCCTGTGGGAATCGAACCCACAACCCTGGCGTTACAAACGCCATGCTCTATCAACTGAGCTACATCCCTGCCGGACATTCCCTCCCCTACCCTGGACGACGCTGGGCCAATTGCGCGCCGCCCCATGGGTCTCCCGGTCGCGCCGGCTACGACAGAGCCTGGATTCGAAGCAGGATCTCTAGTGGCACAGCTAGCACTGCGCTGCAGTGCCTTAGACCACTGCGCCACTCGGGAGACTACACGGCGATTGTAACCAACATTTTCAAATTTGTACTCATCAGACCAAAGGACAGATTCCCACCGGTCTAACGTCCATTGCTCGTGTTTCTTGGCCCAAGCAGGTCTCTTCTTCCTATTGGTGTCCTTTAGTAGTGGTTTCTTTGCAGCAATTTGACCATGAAGGCCTGATTCACACAGTCTCCTCTGAACAGTTGATGTTGAGATGTGTCTGTTACTTGAACTCTGTGAAGCATTTATTTGGGCTGCAATTTCTGAGGCTGGTAACTCTAATGAACTTATCCTCTGCAGCAGAGGTAACTCTGGGTCTTCCTTTCCTGTGGTGGTCCTCATGAGAGCCAGTTTCATCATAGCGCTTGATGGTTGTTGCGACTGCACTTGAAGAAACTTTCAAAGTTCTTGAGATTTTCCGTATTGACTGACCTTCATGTAGTAAAGTAATGATGGTCTGTCGTTTCTCTTTGCTCATTTGAACTGATCTTGCCATAATATGGACTTGGTATTTTACCAATTAGGGCTATCTTCTGTAACCCCCCTACCTTGTCACAACACAACTGATTGGCTCAAACGCATTAAAAAGGAAATAAATTCCACAAAATAACTTTTAAGAAGGCACACCTAATTGAAATGCATTCCAGGTGACCACCTCATGAAGCTGGTTGAGAGAATACCAAGAGTGTGCAAAGTTGTCATCAAGGAAAAGGTTGGCTATTTGAAGAATCTCAAATATACAATATATTTTGATTTGTTTAACACTTTTTTTGGTTACTACATGATTCCATTAGTGTTATTTAATAGTTTTGACGTCTTCACTGTTATTCTACAATGTAGAAAATAGTAAAAATAAAGAAAAACCCTTGAATGAGTAGGTGTTCTAAAACTTTTGACCGATAGTGTATATAAATTATGACAGAAGGAGAAGTGTATCCCCTCAACAAAATAGTTTCTGGATAATATCCAACTTCCAGCTATTTCCTCCCCAGACCGGAACTACTTAGATATTCCACTAATGCTGTGAGGTAAAGTGCCTGGTTAGGTTGAATAATTCCCAATATTTCTAAATATGGTTATTTAGAAATAACTTCCATTGCGCTAATGACCTTCCGCATACCATGAACACCGCCTTAATCACTCTCCTACTCTAATAATAAAAATATTCCGATTTCTTTGATTAACACAGATGTAAAAAAAAAAAAAAAACTATATCCAGCAGATTAGATACGGTACTTCCCAAAATAATACATTCCAATCAAACAGGTTTTATGAAAGGCAGACACTCTTCAGACAACACCATCATGCATTTTGCCTCCCAAACCAATTTTCCTACCGCAGGACTAATGTTGGATGCAGAGATGGCATCCAGTATGAAGGAAATTAGAGGTAGTTTTGTGAGCCAATGCTAACTAGCATAAGTGCAATGTCTGGAAGTCTGTGGTATCTACTAGCATGGTAGAGGGCCTAAGATCTAACAAACAGTTATTCTTGATAGTTCAGAACAAAATAAGGCAGAGAAATATAGATAGTAATAATAAAAGTAACAGATACTGGTTACACACTCACATTCAAATCACCAAAAAGATAGGTGAGATCGAGCTGCATACTCTTACGTATATCCTGTCTGGAACCATAACGTAGTCCAACGTGTGTGGTCGCACAGATACCAAACAACATACTTTTCCTTGGACAAGTGAGGGTAATACGTCATCCACATTCTAAATACAAGGTGTTATTATATACACATCTCAACACTTTTAACCATGTCATTTAAAGTCTGTTTACATTGCTTCCTTGAGGAAATTAGTTTTTGAGGCACTTTGTTCAGTTCGTTGCTTTCCAATGGAGAAGCTCCTTTACTGAGCTGTAGTCATCCTCAGTCTTCATCGGGACCCTGCTGAGTCTCAGTCTTCATCGGGACCCTGCTGAGTCTCAGTCTTCATCGGGACCCTGCTGAGTCTCAGTCTTCATCGGGACCCTGCTGAGTCTCAGTCTTCATCGGGACCCTGCTGAGTCTCAGTCTTCATCGGGACCCTGCTGAGTCTCAGTCTTCATCGGGACCCTGCTGAGTCTCAGTCTTCATCGGGACCCTGCTGAGTCAGTCTTCATCGGGACCCTGCTGAGTCAGTCTTCATCGGGACCCTGCTGAGTCTCTGACCTTAATGCTGATAGGAGAAGCTTTGAAGTAAACAGGAAGAGAAGGTAAAGGGAGAAGGGTTCCTGCATGTTCCCCCTCTGTGCTCTCTAGCTGGGGGTTTATCCTTGTCTTCTGTTGGATGTGTTGGTGCGTCACTGCTCTACACTATTACCTACAGCTGAAAATAACTTTGGGTGAATTTAGTTTGGTGGTCACTCACCGGGATCCTTTGTTTGAACTTCCAGAAGCAGTTCTTATTCATCCCAAAATTCTGATGCCGGAGAAGAGGAAGAAGAAGTGGGTCAGACTCAGAACCAGCACATTTAACCAAGAGGACTGGGAACATGGACGTGCGTAAACAGACCAGCTATGACCTCCGCAAGGAAATCAAAGAGGCACAACATCAGTACAGGGACAAAGTGGAGTCACAATTCATTGGCTCAATTACAGATTATAAAGGGAAAGCCAGCCATGACATGACCACGACGCCGCGGACACAACGCCGCGGACACGACGCCGCGGACACGACGCCGCGGACACGACGCCGCGGACACGACGCCGCGGACACGACGCTGTGGACACGGACAAACTAAACGCCTTCTTCGCCCACTTTGAGTAAAACAACATTGTGCCTCCGCCGCGGGCCCCGCCGCTCACGAGGACTGTGTGCTCTCGTTCTCCGTGGCCGACGTAAGTCATTTAAGAGTGTTAACCCTCGCAAGGCTGCCGGCCCAGACGGCATCTCTAGCCGCGTCCTCAGAGCATGTGCAGACCAGCTGTCTGGAGTGTTTACGGACACATTCAATCTCTCCATATCCCATTATGTTGTCTCCACTTGCTTCAAAATGTCCACCATTGTTCCTGTACCCAAGAAAGTGAAGGTAACTGAACTAAATTACTATCACCCCGTAGCATTCACTTCTGTCATCATGAAGTGCTTTGAGAGGCTAGTTAAGGATCATGTCACCTCCACCTTACTCGACAACCTAGACTCACTACAATTTGCATACCGCTCCAACAGATCCACAGACAACGCAATCTACAGCACCTGGTGACACAGGAAGGCCAAGAAGATCAACGAGGACCTGTTACTAGCCGGCTACCACTCGGTACTCTACCCTGCACCTTAGAGACTGCTTCCCTATGTAGATGCCCTATGTGCATAAGTCTCATCTCACTCAACAAATAGCTGCAGATGACCTTATGCCTGTTAGCTCTTTCATTGGCGGCTTGGGTTAATGCACTTAAATGTGTGAAGTATGATTTATTTATTTTTTACACAATTCACATTTGGGTACAGGACTCGTGTCCTGACATTCTGGTTTCTTTCAGAAACATGGTTAAATGGTTTTGTCTCTGATAAAGACATTGAAGTAAACGATTATCATGACAGATTACAGAAAGGGGGAGGAGTGGCCATATATGTCAAATCTAATTTCATGGCATTCCAATCTTTAAGTATTTCTGTACCCAAGAAATTTGAGCTCCTGGTTGTAGATGTGTCCATAAACCAGAATACACATTGTTACTGGGATTTACCACCCCCCTGCTGCCATGGCGGATGCTATTGGTGCTCTAACTGAGTCTTTAACACCTTTTCTGTTCTCAGAGTTGGTCATTTTAGGCTATTTGAATCTGGATTGGCTATCCCCGACCTCAGATCAATTTAAGAGTATATGCATTGATTTCAATCTGACTCAATTGATCTCAAAGTATTTGCATATGATCTCAGTGATCATTGTCCCATACATAGTATGTATTAGAGATATGAAACAGCAAAATAGTAATCCTGGTTTAATTAAGAAGAGAAATTGTAAAATGTTCTACTCTGATTTAGCCACCGTCTCCTGTATTCCTAACGCTGCGTTGGCTCTAGAAAATGTATCCTCCATATTTATTCCTCTGGCAGATAAACACACCTCTTTTAAACAATTTAGAGTCAATGATATATCTAACCCTTGGTTTTCTTCTGAGTTATCTGAGCTCATTCAGATGAGAAATCAGGCCTGGGTTGAAGCAAGGAAGGAAAACTGACTCTATAGTGGACCGGCAATCTTTCAGACAATTGAGAAATAGATTATCTCGATTAAGAAAGCTAAATCAAGCGACTTCTTAAGAACCCAGGGCCAACCGCACCAGCATATGGTCTCACAAGGGGTCTAAGGATCTCATCTCGGTACCTAATGGCAGTCAGGCTACCTCTGGCAAGCACATGGAGGGCTGTGCGGCCCCCCAAAGAAATGCCACCCCACACCATGACTGACCCACCGCCAAACCGGTCATGCTGGAGGATGTTGCAGGCAGCAGAACGTTCTCCACGGCGTCTCCAGACTCTGTCACGTCTGTCACGTGCTCAGTGTGAACCTGCTTTCATCTGTGAAGAGCACAGGGCGCCAGTGGCGAATTTGCCAATCTTGGTGTTCTCTGGCAAATGCCAAACGTCCTGCACGGTGTTGGGCTGTAAGCACAACCCCCACCTGTGGACGTCGGGCCCTCATACCACCCTCATGGAGTCTGTTTCTGACCATTTGAGCAGACACATGCACATTTGTGGCCTGCTGGAGGTCATTTTGCAGGGCTCTGGCAGTGCTCCCCCTGCTCCTCCTTGCACAAAGGTGGAGGTAGCAGTCCTGCTGCTGGGTTGTTGCCCTCCTACGGCCTCCTCCACGTCTCCTGATGTACTGGCCTGTCTCCTGGTAGCGCCTCCATGCTCTGGACACTACGCTGACAGACACAGCAAACCTTCTTGCCACAGCTCGCATTGATGTGCCATCCTGGATGAGCTGCACTACCTGAGCCACTTGTGTGGGTTGTAGACTCCGTCTCATGCTACCACTAGAGTGAAAGCACCGCCAGCATTCAAAAGTGACCAAAACATCAGCCAGGAAGCATAGGAACTGAGAAGTGGTCTGTTGTCACCACCTGCAAAACAGTCCTTTATTGGGGGTGTCTTGCTAATTGCCTATAATTTCCACCTGTTGTCCATTCCATTTGCACAACAGCATGTGAAATTTATTGTCAATCAGTGTTGCTTCCTAAGTGGACAGTTTGATTTCACAGAAGTGTGATTGACTTGGAGTTACATTGTGTTGTTTAAGTGTTCCCTTTATTTTTTTGAGCAGTGTATATGAGCAAAAAATATTATATTTTATTTGGAACGGCAAGCCAGACAGAATTAAACAGGCCTATTTATATAATGAATATGAACTCAGAGGGCAGAAATTATTAAATATTAAAGCATTTATTTTATTTTTTATTTAACCTTTATTTAACCAGGTAAGCCAGTTGAGAACAAATTTGGTAGTACAGTTTTCTCTTGTTATGTAATTCACTGACAGATCTTTATAACTATTTATAACTATTTATAACCTGTCAGAAATTTCCAGCTGAACAACTATCCCATGTTAGATAGCAGCTGTAGAAATCTTGTAGTTATTACGTGCCCATTGAGTTCTTGACCCCCAGGGTTAAATGTTAAATGTTCTCTCTGCCCAATGGCAAAATGTGTAGAATTGCAGGAAATTAGCTGCAAAAAGTTATTTCTGCCAATAAGAGGGGTATTTTACTCCTCTTGTGTTAGTTACTATTTGTATTTTTATTAATAATTTTTAACTCTGCATAGTTAGGAAGGGCTCGTAAGCAAGCATTTCAAGGTAAAGTCTACACCCGTTGTATTCGGCTCATGTTTGATCAATTACATTTGATTTGAACAGTTTGGGGTCGCATCGGTCGTGAGTTGGGGGTTTGTTACTACGCCGATAATGACAATATCCATCCTGACCTTTGCTACCTAGGAAATGTGTGTGACGGGTAGTTGAGTACCCCTATTATAGACTTTCATAAACTAATATTGAACAGGTTATAAACTTTCATAAACTAATATTGAACGGGTTATAAACGTTCCTAAACTAATATTGTTCAGGTTAAAGACTTACAATATAAACTGTAATATCGAACTCATTATAGAAAAAATATAATATTGATCATGTTATAAATGTTTTATATTGAATATGCTATAAAATCCCATAAACCCCTGTGTTATTGATCAGCTGAGTGAATACACAGGCAGATAGCTGGCAAAGAGATCCAGGAGGAGTGTTATCAGTTTTCAATAATAAACATTTTGAAAATGTTTCCTGTTGTTATTATTGATCACGTTATAGACTTGTATAAACTGTAATATTGAACAGGTTATAAACTGTCTTTTTGAAACAGCATTAGACTTTCATAAATTGTATTATTAAACCGGTTACAGAGTGTAATATTTAGCACATTTTAAACTTTAATATTGAACATGTTATAAACTGTGATTAATTGTTATATCGAACAGATTATATATGTTGAACCGGTTATAAACACTTCTAAACTGCAATAATTGGTTGCCTATTGTAAAGTGTCTATCAGCAAAGTAACCGTTCTCACCAGCAGCGATACACAAGCAGATGATTAGCCCAGAGATCCAGGAGCGGATGACGCTGGCATTAGAGGCCATGATGATCGTCTAGGTCCAGGTATCTCTCTCTCTCTACGATCCTTAGTCGTGATCCACTCACTGGTGGATGTACCTCTCTGTCAGACTGGTGTACTGAATGCAACACACACCTGCACTCTACACACACCCCAAGGTGTCCAATATGAGTCTGTTTAACCCTTGGACCCATTCATTTGTGTGTGTGTGTGTGTGTGTGTGTGTGTGTGTGTGTGTGTGTGTGTGTGTGTGTGTGTGTGTGTGTTTGGACCTACCTGGGTCCACGTAGCTATTGTCGTAAGGGGTGTTAGTGTCATAATGTTGCATAATACTGGATTGGATCTAAAATAGTTGGGACAAGATACTCAGCGCAATCTTGAACGATAAATGCACAAACACTCCTACCCATGCACACGTCATCATGACCTCAATGGGAGCAGCGCGTGCTCGTGCGACTAGGTTGTGATAGTCATACAGTTTAGTAAAGGTTTTTTACATTTACTTCATTTAGCAGACGCTCTTATCCAGAGCAACTTACAGGAGCAATTAGTGTTAAGTGCCTTGCTCAAGGGAAATATTTTTCACCTAGTCGGCTCAGGGATTCAAACCAGCAACCTTTTGGTTACTGGCCGAACGCTCTAACTGCCGACCCAGATCCATGTGTTATTTTGTTGTATGAATCTATGTATCAAAATGTTACATTAACGTGATTGTCATTTATTTTACATTTTAGTCATTAACCAGATGCTCTTATCCAGAGCGACTTACAGGAGCAATTAGTGTTAAGTGCCATGCTCAAGGGAAAGATTTTTCACCTAGTCGGTTCAGGGATTCGAACCTGCGCCGTTTCGGTTACTGGCCCAACGCTCTTAACCACTAGGCTGTCCTTTATTAAAATGTATTTTATGTGATTATTGGGTTTTATGCTCTGACAATGGAGGAGGCGGTGACAGTCAGGCAATATAACTTGTTTGTGTCATGTCATTGGTGCAGGTTATCTGGGATACTGTATCTTCTAATATTCTATTTATGAATACACAAAAATGAATGATTGAATCAGGAAGGGTGGGACAGTGGTCTATTTTGGTGACATCAGCTTTGGATTCTGTGGCAACCGCCCCGCAAACAAACACACACACACATACCTATTGTGGCTCTTTTAGACTGTGGTAGGTTTGAGTTTCCAGTAATCATTAAACTAATCCAGTAATAATTTACAGTAAAACTGGTTGTAAAGTTACTGTATTAGCTAACACAGGCAACTGGAAATAAAGGTCATGTCCCTGCCAGTAAATTGTGAAATACTACTTATCATATGAGACAAAGGCGTGGCCATAAGGACCTCATTTGTAGCCTATAACAGTGATTTCATAGCATCATATGTTTCTTTGTAAATGGTGTAGTAGGACTGGGTGTAGCTTTTTGCTACAAGTTTCACTATGTCCCACTAAGTTCACTATGTCCCACTAAGTTCACTATGTCCCACTAAGTTCACTATGTCCCACTAAGTTCACATTTCCCACTAAGTTCACTATGTCCCACTAAGTTCACATGTCCCACTAAGTTCACTATGTCCCACTAAGTTCACATTTCCCACTAAGTTCACTATGTCCCACTAAGTTCACATTTCCCACTAAGTTCCAAACAGCTTCCTTTGAGTTAGGTTTCCTTTACAGTGTACCTGTGTAGAGTTATTGTGCAACTTCACACTGATAACAGGAGACAGACAGTAAGTTTCCCACGTGACCTAAAAAGGCGCCCCCCTTATCAATCTCATCAGAAACATTCAAGATTGGCAAGGGTGGCAGGCATTTACGATATGGCATCAAACCATTATAATTCAGCTGTATCAATTTAATATGGGTCTGCATCCCAAATCGCTACATGGTTCACTACTTTTGACCAGAGCCCTATGGGTACTGATCAAAAGCAGTGCAGTGGAAACAGGGTGCCATTTGGGACATAGCCTTAATGAGAATGTATGACTCAACAAAAATCTATCCGTATTACTTGTTTGAATGTTGAACTTTATAATGTTTTGAGATGCTGTTGTGTATCAAGCTAGCCGACTCTCTGAAACCAAATGAGCCAAAGTCTCACAATGGAAAAAGGTCAAAGGTAAGCAGGAAGGCTAAGGTGCCCCTAGAATAGAATAGGAATAGACTAAATATATTAGCCCTGTTTTTCCTTTCTATTGATTACCTTTTGAAAAGGAAAATACAGAATCAAAATGTAACACTTGAGCAATGTTTAGTACAATGTACATAACCTAATGTATGCCCCTCTAACAGCTATTGCATGCAGTAATCATGTGCCTATGAACCAGAGTTATACTGTTAGCACTGAGGTGGTGTGCCCTAGTAGGATGTCCATGGTGTGCAGCTCACCCTGCACTAACATACATGAGCCTGTCTACTTCTGCTAAGCTTCCCAGTAAAGCAATGAAAACAATCAAGCATCCCAGAAAAGTGCTAAAAATAGCCCACGTTAACATATGTAGCCTAAGAAACAAGGTTCATTAAGTCAATAACTTGCTAGTAACAGATGACATTCATATTCTGACTATCTCTGAAACTCACTTAGATAATAGCTTTGACAATACAGTGGTAGCAATACATGGTTATAACATCTATAGAAAATACAGAAATGCCAATGGTGGAGGTGTTGCCGTTTTATATTCAGAAACATATTCCTGTAAAGCTTAGAGAGGATCTCATGTTAAATGCTTTTGAAGTAATATGGCTACAGGTTCATCTGCCTCACCTAAAGCCCATTCTGGTGGGAAGCTGCTGTAGACCACCAAGTGCTAGCAGTCATTATCTAGATAATATGTATGAAATGCTTGATAATGTATGTGATATCAACAGAGAGGTATATTTTCTGGGTGTCCTAAATGATGACTGGCTTTCATCAAGCTGTCCACTCAAAAAAAATCTTCAAACTGTAATCAGTGCCTGCAACCTGGTTGAGGTTATCAGTCAACCTACCAGGGTAGTTACAAACCACACAGGAATGAAATCATCAACATGTATTGATCACATCTTTACTAATGCTGCAGAAATGTCCATTAAAGCAGTATCCAAATCCATCGGATGTAGTGATCACAATATAGTAGCCATATCTAGGAAAACCAAAGTTCCAAAGGCTGGGCCTAATTTAGTGTATAAGAGGTCATACAATAAGTTTTGTTGTGATTCCTATGTTGTTGATGTAAATAATGGTTTGTAATGAGGAGCAACCAGATGCTGCGCTTGATACATTTATGAAATTGCTTATTCTAGTTACTAATAAGCATGCACCCATTAAAGAAAATGACTGTAAAAATGGTTAAATCCTCTTGGATTGATGAGGAATTGAGAGGGATGAGGCGAAAGGTATGGCAAATAAGTCTGGCAGCACAACCGATTGGCAAACGTACTGCAAATTGAGAAATCATGTGACTAAACTGAATAAAAATAGGAAACTATACTATGAAACTAATATATATAATATAAAGAATGATACTAAAAAGCTTTGGAGCACCTTAATTGACATTTTTGGAAAAAAGGCAAAGTCATCATTAATTGATTCAGATGCTCATTCCTCACAAAACCCACTGATATTGCCAACTACTTTCATTATTTCTTAATTGGCAAAATTAGCAAACTTAGGCATGACATGCCAACAACAAACGGTGACACTACACATTCAACTATATCTGACCAAATTCTGAAAGACAAGCATTGTAATTTTGAATTCCGTAAATTTTGTGTGGAAGAGGTGGAAAAAAATATTGATGTCTATCAGCGATGACAAGCCACCGGGGTCTGACAACTTGGATAGAAAATTACTGAGGATAATAGCGGCCGATATTGCCACTCCTATTTGCCATATCTTCAATTTAAGCCTACTAGAAAGTGTGTGCCCTCAGGCCTGTAGGGAAGCAAAAGTCATTCCGTAAATTTAGTAAACTTTTGAAAAAATTGTGTTGGACCAGATACAATGCTATTTTACAGTAAACAAATTGACAACAGACTTTCAGCACACTTATAGGGAAGGACATTCAACAAGCACTTACACAAATGACTGATGATTGGCTGAGAGAAATTGATAATAAAAAGATTTTGGAGGCTGTATTGTTAGACATTAGTGCGGCTTTTTACATTATCGATCATAGTCTGCTGCTGGAAAAACATATGTGTTATGGCTTTACAGCGACTGCTATATTGTGGATAAAGAGTTACCTGTCAAACAGAACAAAGAGGGTGTTCTTTAATGGAAGCCTCTCCAACATAATCCAGGTAGAATCAGGAATTCCCCTGGGCAGCTGTCTAGGCCCTTTACTTTTTTTAATCTTTACTAACGACATGCCACTGGCTTTGAGTAAGGCTAGTGTGTCTATGTATGCGGATGACTCAACACTATACACGTCAGCTACTACAGCGACTGAAATGATTGCAACACTTAACAAAGATATGCAGTTCGTTTCAGAATGGGTGGTAAGGAATAAGTTAGTCCTAAATATTTAAAAAACTAAAAGCATTGTATTTGGGACAAATCATTTACTAAACCCTAAACCTCAACTAAATCTTGTAATAAATAATGTGGAAATGTAGCAAGTTGAGGTGACTAAACTACTTGGAGTAACCCTGGATTTCTAAACCGTCATCGTCAAAACATGTTGATACAACAGTAGCTAAAATGGGGAGAAGTCTGTCCATAATAAGGCACTGCTCTGCCTTCTTAACAACGTTATCAACAAGGCGGGTCCTACAGGCTTTAGTTTTGTCGCACCTGGACTACTGTTCGGTCGTGTGGTCAGGTGCCACAAAGAGGGACTTAGGAAAATTACAATTGGCTCAGAACAGGGCAGCACGGCTGGCCCTTAAATGTACACGGGGAGCCAACATTAATAATATGCATGTCAATCTCTCATGGCTCAAAGTGGAGGAGAGATTGACTTCATCACTACTTGTTTTTGTAAGAAGTGTTGACAAGCTGAATGCACGGCGCTGTCTGTTTTAAACTATTAGCACACAGCTCGGACACCCATGCATACCCCACAAGACATGCCACCAGAGGTCTCTTCACAATCCCCAAGTCCAGAACAGACTATGGGAGGCGCACAGTACTACATAGAGCCATGACTACATGGAACTCTATTGTCACGCTCTGGCTCCGGGACTTTGTATTTTGAGCCAGGGTGTGTTCGTTTTGGTTGTGTTTTGTTTGGTTGGTTTGTCATTGGTTGTGTTTGGTCAAATGACTCCCAATCGGAGGTAACGAGTGTCAGCTGTCGGCTCGTTATCTCTGATTGGGAGCCATATTTAAACTGTGTGTTTTCACCTTGTGTTTGTGGGTTTTTGTTCTATGTTCAGTCGTTGTCACTGAGGACTTCATGATCGTGTTTTGTTTTGTATTCTCGTGTATTTCATTAAAGTCAATATGTTCGCTACCAACGCTGCGCTTTGGTCCTACTTCATAGACGGTCGTGACAGAAAAACCCACCACAACGAGACCAAGCAGCGTTTCCAGGAGTTGGATGACGAGTGGTGGAGACAGAAGAGCGAAGGTTGGGAGAGGACTATAGAGGCCTGGTCCACGGGGAGGAGAGAACCCCAGAAAATTTTTAGGGGGGGGCTCACGACATCGGGGCAGCAGGAGGCCGCTATGGAGCGGTCCAGCGGGGTCGCAGAGGAGGCCGCCAGGTTACGGGGGCCACTGGTAGAAGAGGGGATGGAAGGCGTAGAGGCACGGCGAGAGGTACTGGCGGGTGTTGCCAGTCCGGTCCGGCCCGTTCCAGATCCCGGTGTAGAGCCAGTGGTGTGTGTCCCCAGTACGGTCCGGTCTATTCCTGCTCCCGCTCCAAACCTACGGTGTGCGTCGACAGCCCAGCCCGGCCCGTTCCTGCGCTCCGCACCGAGTCTGTGGTGCGCATCCGCCAGCCCAGCCCGGCCTGTTCCTGCTCCTCGCACTAAGCCTACGGTGTGCGTCGCCAGCCCAGCCCGGCCTGTTCCTGTTCCACGCGCAAAGCCTACGGTGTGCGTCGCCAGCCCAGCCCGGCCTGTTCCTGTTCCACGCGCAAAGCCTCGCGGTGTGCGTCGCCAGGCCGACCGGCCTGTTCCTGCCACTCGCACCAAACCTACGGTGCGAGTCGTCAGCCTGGTTCAGTCCGTTCCTGCTACTGCGCACCAAACCAGGGATGCGAGTCGTCAGCCTGGTCCAGCCCGTTCTGCTACTCGCACCAAGCCAAGGGTGCGAGTCAGTCAGCCGGGTTCAGCTCGTCCCTGCTACTCGCACCAAGCCAAGGGTGCGAGCCGTCAGCCTGATCCAGCCCATTCCTGCTACTCGCACCAAGCCAGGGATGCGAGTGCGTCAGCTTGGTGAGGCCCGTTCCGGCTCACGCATCAAGCCTAGGGTGCGTATCGTCAGCCAGGTCGGTCCGTTCCTGCCTCACGCGCCAAGCCAGGGGTGCGCGTCGTCAGTCCAGATCCTACCAGCTGGGTCAGATCGGACCGGGGCGCTACGGGGGATTGAAGAAGGGTGGGGGTCAAGCCCGGAACCGAGCCGCCTCCGAGGAGTAATGCCCACCCAGCCCTCCCCTGTTTTGGGGGTTTTGAGGGCGCGGTCGCAGTCCGCGCATTTAGGGGGGGGTACTGTCACGCTCTGGCTCCGGGACTTTGTATTTTGAGCCAGGGTGTGTTCGTTTTGGTTGTGTTTTGTTTGGTTGGTTTGTCATTGGTTGTGTTTGGTCAAATGACTCCCAATCGGAGGTAACGAGTGTCAGCTGTCGGCTCGTTATCTCTGATTGGGAGCCATATTTAAACTGTGTGTTTTCACCTTGTGTTTGTGGGTTTTTGTTCTATGTTCAGTCGTTGTCACTGAGGACTTCATGATCGTGTTTTGTTTTGTATTCTCGTGTATTTCATTAAAGTCAATATGTTCGCTACCAACGCTGCGCTTTGGTCCTACTTCATAGACGGTCGTGACATCTATTCCACATCAGGTAACTGATGCAAGCAGTGGAATCAGATTTTTTTTTTTTTTTAAGATTACAAAATAATCTTATGGAACAGGGGGACTGTGAAGAGGTACAGACACACACATACGCACACACACTAGCACACGCACTCTACACACATGTACATTGTAATATTGTTGTATGGTGGTACAGTGGGGAAAAAAAGTATTTAGTCAGCCACCAATTGTGCAAGTTCTCCTACTTAAAAAGATGAGAGAGGCCTGTAATTTTCATCATAGGTACACGTCAACTATGACAGACAAATTGAGAATTTTTTTTCCCAGAAAATCACATTGTAGGATTTTTTATGAATTTATTTGCAAATTATGGTGGAAAATAAGTATTTGGTCACCTACAAACAAGCAAGATTTCTGGCTCTCACAGACCTGTAACTTCTTATTTAAGAGGCTCCTCTGTCCTCCACTCGTTACCTGTATTAATGGCACCTGTTTGAACTTGTTATCAGTATAAAAGACACCTGTCCACAACCTCAAACAGTCACACTCCAAACTCCACTATGGCCAAGACCAAAGAGCTGTCAAAGGACACCAGAAACAAAATTGTAGACCTGCACCAGGCTGGGAAGACTGAATCTGCAATAGGTAAGCAGCTTGGTTTGAAGAAATCAACTGTGGGAGCAATTATTAGGAAATGGAAGACATACAACCACTGATAATCTCCGTCGATCTGGGGCTCCACGCAAGATCTCACCCCGTGGGGTCAAAATGATCACAAGAACGGTGAGCAGAAATCCCAGAACCACACGTGGGGACCTAGTGAATGACCTGCAGAGAGCTGGGACTAAAGTAACAAAGCCTACCATCAGTAACACACTACGCCGCCAGGGACTCAAATCCTGCAGTGCCAGACGTGTCCCCCTGCTTAAGCCAGTACATGTCCAGGCCCATCTGAAGTTTGCTAGAGTGCATTTGGATGATCCAGAAGAGGATTGGGAGAATGTCATATGGTCAGATGAAACCAAAATAGAACTTTTTGGTAAAAACTCAATTCGTCGTGTTTGGAGGACAAAGAATGCAGAGTTGCATCCAAAGAACACCATACCTACTGTGAAGCATGGGGGTGGAAACATCCTGCTTTGGGGCTGTTTTTCTGCAAAGAGACCAGGACGACTGATCCGTGTAAAGGAAAGAATGAATGGGGCCATGTATCGTGAGATTTTGAGTGAAAACCTCCTTCCATCAGCAAGGGCATTGAAGATGAAACGTGGCTTGGTCTTTCAGCATGACAATGATCCCAAACACACTGCCCGGGCAACGAAGGAGTGAATTCATAAGAAGCATTTCAAGGTCCTGGAGTGGCCTAGCCAGTCTCAAGATCTCAACCCCATAGAAAATCTTTGGAGGGAGTTGAAAGTCCGTGTTGCCCAGCGACAGCCCCAAAACATCACTGCTCTAGAGGAGATCTGCATGGAGGAATGGGCCAAAATACCAGCAACAGTGTGTGAAAACCTTGTGAAGACTTACAGAAAACGTTTGACCTGTGTCATTGCCAACAAAGGGTATATAACAAAGTATTGAGAAACTTTTGTTATTGACCAAATACTTATTTTCCACCATAATTTGCAAATAAATTCATTAAAAATCCTACAATGTGATTTTCTGGATTTTTTTCCCTCATTTTGTCTGTCATAGTTGACGTGTACCTATGATGAAAATTACAGGCCTCTCTCATCTTTTTAAGTGGGAGAACTTGCACAATTGGTGGCTGACTAAATACTTTTTTTCCCCACTGTATTATACATTTTGTATTGTAGATATGAGGTGGTGTAATAATGTTATATGATGTACTGTTTTATCTTTTGTTTTATATGTAATGTAAGTGCCTTAATGTGTTTAGACCCCAGGAAGAGTAGCTACTGCCTTGGCCTAACCCTAACCCTTGGCAGCTAATGGGGATTCCTAATAAATACAAATGCAAATACTTATTTCGGTCTTGGCGATAATAATGGATTGGACATGCAGTACAGTGTGTATTCCACCAAGTTACTCAAAGTGATGTAAGAGGCGCGGCTGATAGATCCAGCTCCTCCACCACCAATGCACCAGGGTGTGATTGATTAAAGGGACATCAATGGCATATCCATAACCCTAAGTCCCTAACCCCAAACCCTTACCACTATAAATCCAACATGGGTTTGCTGACCAGTTGTGCCTCTAGATTTTCCCTTCACTTTTGTGATGTAACGAACGGCAGCCATTTTGTGCCAGAAAGCTCTTCACGCTACACTTCACTTTATTGCCTTCATCTAACATTTATCACACCTGTATGTCAAGGCTTCGCTCAGATCATTCAAGACAGTATAATAGGTTTATCCTTTTACTATCTGTTTCTCTGACACTAAAACTGAAGGAGACATTTTTTGGTTTAGACCTGGGAACTCATTTATAAAATGTTCTTAGTTTGTATGCTACATAAAAAAAAAAAAATTATATGAGAACATTTGGTTTATATAATGTCTACACACATTAGTAAAGTAGTGTTGGACACAAATAAACATACCATTTCATGCTTTTACTATCTTTTTCTTAGACAGTGTAAAACTGAAGAAGACGTGTACCAGGGTGTACCATTTTAACCAGGGTTCCACCTAGGCTTTTATAACTTCTCCATCATATCTGATGGACAGCCAAGTACATTGATTTTAATCGCAAAGTTCTATTGGGGTAGTGTGTGTGTGTGTGTTTCTCAGGTGTCTATGTTCATGTACAAATTAACATTTAAATGTTTGTCTAACCCTTGGACCCATTGAGGTGTGTGTGTGTGTGTGTGTGTGTGTGTGTGTGTGTGTGTGTGTGCGCGTGCGTTTCTCAGGCGTCTATCCATCCATGTAAAAATTAACCTTTTAAAGTTTCCATTGTCAACTGCATTTCTATTTTATCTCTGTACAGAAGGAATGAGATGACGTGTTAAGGAATGGGAAGGAGAGGGTGGGTCAGAGATGGTGAGTCTCAGTTGTAGCTGAGAGGGACGGAGGGAGGGAGGGTCTCTGTCTTTACTAGAGAGGGCGATGGTGTAGGGCCTTATACTTATCTAAAGTTTGGCCAATCTGTCATCCCAATAAACAGTTACAAAGGACAGGACCATTTTAAATATGTATTTGTATCTTGCCAAATCACAACCTATGACTTTATGACGGCAGTAAACCAACTCAGTCATCCATAACCATTAAATCATATGAGGGCTGAAGAAAGAGATATTCCAAAGGGCATTTCCTTTTCTCTCTGTAAGTGGCCATAACATTTTTATGACAGTGTAACGGGGCCTATCCCTAATGGCACCCTATTCCCAATATAGTGCACTACTTTTGACCCTGGGGCCCATAGGGCTCTAGTCAAAAGTAGTGCACTATATAGGGAATAGGGTGCCATTGGGACGCACTGCTCTGTATGTGACAACATAGCATTGTTTATGATTGTCCCCACACCCTTAGTGATTTTTTAAAACCTGTATAACGCTTGAAAGTCTGTTGGCTTTACATTCATGTTTCTGTGTTCATATTTTATCTTGTAACTATCTGTTGATTTGTAATCCTATATTCTCAGTGATGAAGACTGAATCTGATTTTCATGGCTCAGCAAAACAACAGTTAAGAAGAAGAAGAGAGAGATTGTTTTCAAGATTGCTTTGAAAAACAGACTCTAAACCCAAAATTACTGCATTATCTTTGAAAGCTGTTTGTCCATGTTCTGACTGATTCCTTCCACATTTATGCCAAAATTGGGTCCCGTGTGTTAGGATAGACATTAGATAAACTGTTCACTATTTCATTTTGCTGTGTTTTATTACAGCTTTTCTCAACAGCTATTCCCTTCTGTCACTTGTTGGACATAGGTTGAAATGAATTAGATTCAATACAAATATCTCTCTTCTAACATGTCCCTCCACCCACTCACTCACTCACTCACTCACTCACTCACTCACTCACCTACTCTCTCTCTCTCTCTCTCTCTCTCTCTCTCTCTCTCTCTCTCTCTCTCTCTCTCTCTCTCTCTCTCTCTCTCTCTCTCTCTCTCTCTCTCTCTCTCTCTCTCTCTCTCTCTCTCACTTTACCCCCCTTTCTACCGCTCACCCGCTTTTCGCATACCCACCCGTCCACCCATCCATCTCTGTATTCAATTCGAAGGGGCTTTATTGGCATGGGAAACAGATGTTTACATTGCCAAAGCAAGTGAAATAAACAAGAAACAAAAGTGAGAAGTAACAAAACAACATCAACAAAAACTAATACAAAATGAACAGTAAACATTGCACTCACAAAGGTTTCAAAAAGATAAAGACGTTTCAAGTATTATATTAACAGCTATGTTCAGTGTTTTTAACAATGTGCAAACAGTTGTAGTACACTCTTAGAAAAAAAGGTGCTATCGAGAACCTTAAAGGGTTCTTCAGCTGTCCCCATAGGAGAACCCTTTGAAGAACCCTTTTTGGGTTCCACGTAGAACCTTTCCAACAGATGGTTCTACATGGAACCAAAGAGGGTTCTACCTGGAACCAAAAATGGTTCTCCTATGGGGACAGCCAAATAAACCTTTTGGAACCCTTTTTTCTAGGAGTGTATGAATAATGGGGTAAGATAAACAGATAAATATTGGTGGTATTTACAATGTTGTTTGTGCTCCACTTGTTGCCCTTTTCTCATGGCAACGTGCCAAAAATCTTGCTTCTGTGATTGCACATTGTGGTATTTTGAATAACAGATTTTTTTTATCAATGTTTGATTTGTTTTTAAATTCTTTGTGGGTCTTTGGGGAATATGTATCTCTAACGTGGTCATTCATTTGGCAGGAGGTTAGGAAGTGAAGCTCAGTTTCCACCTCATTTTGTGGACAGTGTGCACATAGCCTGTCTTCTCTCGAGAGCCAGGTCTGCCTATGGCGACCTCTCTCAATAGCAAGGCTATGCTCACTGAGTCTGTACATAGTCAAGGAATGTCTTAATTTTGGGCCAGTCACCGTGGTCAGGTATTCTGCCAATGTGTACTCTCTGTTTAGAGCCAAATAGCATTCCAAAAAGCTTCATTTTTTTGTTGATTCTTTCCAGTGTGTCAAGTAATTTTCTTTTTGCTTTCTCATAATTTGGTTGGGTCTAATTGTGTTGTTGTTGTTGTTCTGGGGCTCTGTGGGGTCTGTTTGTGTTTGTGAACAGAGCCCCAGAACCAGCTGGCTGAGGCAATCCCTCTCTCTCTAATTATGGGATGGAAGTGAATGAACAAGGGAGCAATGCTGCCCCCTATGGAGTAGTTTGTTAAAGGATGTGTGAGTGCGTGTGTACTTCTCTTATAAACATTATCTCTATTTTATGGTTTCTCACTCTCCCACTCTGTGATAAGAGTCATATTGTGACACTCGACTTGGGTATTTGTGATTCCTCCATAGCAACCTCAATAGCTAATGTTTCCGAAACAAGTTTTTTTTAAACACGGTCACTCCTTTCTTATAAACCGTTGACATAAGATAGTAAAAAGATAGCTTCCGTGTGTGTGTGTGTGTGTGTGTGTGTGTGTTGTGTTTGTGTAATGAATTAGAAATGAGGCCACCTCTGACACCACCTACCTCTCGTTAATATTTTAGCTTTCCAGCATGCTGCTTCAGTATCACCTGTCACTCCACTCCATGCCCATATCCATGCCCATATCCATGCCCATATCCATGCCAACATCCATGCCCATATCCATGCCCTATATTCAGCCACAGATGTTCACTGCTCGCATGGCTTGTAGTGATAGCTTGGAGTGATAGCTTGGAGTGATAGAAAACAGGTAGAAACAGGAAAGCTTTCCCAGTTTCCCTAGTGGCTATGAATAGATGCTAAAAATGTCTGCTAGAGTCAATTGAAAGGCAGGAATGTGATGTGAAATCTATTTTTGTACAGTATCTATTTATGTATGATTCTATCTATATACAGTACCAAGTCAAAGGTTTGGACACACCTACTCATTCAAGGGTTTTTCTTTATTTTCACTATTTTCTACATTGTAGAACAACAGTGAAGACATTAAAACTATGAAATAACACATATGGAATCATATCGTAACCAAAAAAGTGTTAAACAAATCAAAATATATTTTATATTTTAGATTCTTCAAAGTAGCCACCTTTGCCTTGATGACAGCTTTGCACACTCTTGGCATTCTCTCAACCAGCTTCATGAGGAATGCTTTTCCAACAGTCTTGAAGGAGGTCCCACGTATGCTGAGCACTTGTTGGCTGCTTTTCCTTCATTCTGCGGTCCAACTCATCCCAAACCATCTCAATTAGGTTGAGGTCGGGGGATTGTGGAGGCCAGGCCATCTGATGCAGCACTCCATCAATCTCCTTCTTGGTCAAATAGTCCTTACACAGCCTGGAGGTGGGTTGGGTCATTGTCTTGTTGAAAAACAAATGATAGTCCTACTAAGTGCAAACCAGATGGGATGGCATATCGCTGCAGAATGCTGTGGTAGCTATGCTGGTTAAGTGTGCCTTGAATTCTAAATAAATCACAGACAGTGTCACCAACAAAGCACCCCCACACCATCACACCTCCTCCTCCATGCTTCACGGTGGGAACCACACATGCGGAGATCATCCGTTCACCTACTCTGCGTTTCACAAAGACAGACCAAAGGACAGATTTCCACCGGTCTAATGTCCATTGCTCGTGTTTCTTGGCCCAAGCAAGTGTCTTCTGGTTTTGTTGCAGCAATTCGACCATGAAGGCCTGATTCACGTAGTTTCCTCTGAACAGTTGATGTTGAGATGCGTCTGTTGCTTGAACTCTGTGAAGCATTTATTTGGGCTGCAATCTGAGGTGCAGTTAACTCTAATGAACTTATCCTCTGCAGCAGAGGTAACTCTGGGTCTTCCTTTCCTGTGGTGGTCCTCATGGGAGCCAGTTTCATCATAGCGCTTGATGGTGTTTGCGACTGCACTTGAAGAAACTTTCAGAGTTTTGCATTGACTGACCTTCATGTCTTAAAGTAATGAATGACTGTCATTTCTCTTTGATTATTTGAGCTGTTCTTGCGATAATATGGACTTGGTCTTTTACCAAATAGGGTTATCTTCTGTAAACCACTCCTACCTTGTCACAACACAACTGATTGGCTCAAATGCATTAAGAAGGAAAGAAATTCCACAAATTAACTTTTAACAAGGCACACCTGTTAATTGAAATGCATTCCAGGTGACTACCTCATGAAGCTGGTTGAGAGAATGCCAAGAGTGTGCAAAGCTGTCATCAAAGCAAAGGGTGGCTACTTTTTTTTTTTTTTTTTTTTTCTTTAGGGGGTAGATCAGCTTAATATTGCAGATAGATTGTAACTTCCATCAATGTAATTGTCTGCATCACTTCCAATCCCACATGTTTATATATATGTTTATATATATATATATATATATCATATATATATAATATATATATATATATATACATACTATATATATATATATACATACATATACATACATACACATATACATGCATACATACATACATACATACATACATACATACATACATACATACATACATACATACATACATACATACATACATATACATACATACACATACATATCCTTTAAAATATATACAGTGGGGGAAAAAAGTATTTAGTCAGCCACCAATTGTGCAAGTTCTCCCACTTAAAAAGATGAGAGAGGCCTGTAATTTTCATCATAGTTACACGTCAACTATGACAGACAAAATGAGAAAAAAAAATCCAGAAAATCACATTGTAGGATTTTTAATGAATTTATTTGCAAATTATGGTGGAAAATAAGTATTTGGTCAATAACAAAAGTTTCTCAATACTTTGTTATATACCCTTTGTTGGCAATGACACAGGTCAAACGTTTTCTGTAAGTCTTCACAAGGTTTTCACACACTGTTGCTGGTATTTTGGCCCATTCCTCCATGCAGATCTCCTCTAGAGCAGTGATGTTTTGGGGCTGTCGCTGGGCAACACAGACTTTAAACTCCCTCCAAAGATTTTCTATGGGGTTGAGATCTGGAGACTGGCTAGGCCACTCCAGGACCTTGAAATACTTCTTACGAAGCCACTCCTTCGTTGCCCGGGCGGTGTGTTTGGGATTATTGTCATGCTGAAAGACCCAGCCACGTTTCATCTTCAATGCCCTTGCTGATGGAAGGAGGTTTTCACTCAAAATCTCACGATACATGGCCCCATTCATTCTTTCCTTTACACGGATCAGTCGTCCTGGTCCCTTTGCAGAAAAACAGCCCCAAAGCAGGATGTTTCCACCCCCATGCTTCACAGTAGATATGGTGTTCATTGGATGCAACTCAGCATTCTTTGTCCTCCAAACACGACGAGTTCTATTTTGGTTTCATCTGACCATATGACATTCTCCCAATCCTCTTCTGGATCATCCAAATGCACTCTAGCAAACTTCAGACCGGCCTGGACATGTACTGGCTTAAGCATGGGGACACGTCTGGCACTGCAGGATTTGAGTCCCTGGCGGCGTAGTGTGTTACTGATGGTAGGCTTTGTTACTTTGGTCCCAGCTCTCTGCAGGTCATTCACTAGGTCCCCCCGTGTGGTTCTGGGATTTTTGCTCACCGTTCTTGTGATCATTTTGACCCCACGGGGTGAGATCTTGCGTGGAGCCCCAGATTGAGGGAGATTATCAGTGGTCTTGTATGTCTTCCATTTCCTAATAATTGCTCCCACAGTTGATTTCTTCAAACCAAGCTGCTTACCTATTGCAGATTCAGTCTTCCCAGCCTGGTGCAGGTCTACAATTTTGTTTCTGGTGTCCTTTGACAGCTCTTTGGTCTTGGCCATAGTGGAGTTTGGAGTGTGACTGTTTGAGGTTGTGGACAGGTGTCTTTTATACTGATAACAAGTTCAAACAGGTGCCATTAATACAGGTAAAGAGTGGAGGACAGAGGAGCCTCTTAAAGAAGAAGTTACAAGTCTGTGAGAGCCAGAAATCTTGCTTGTTTGTAGGTGACCAAATACTTATTTTCCACCATAATTTGCAAATAAATTCATTAAAAATCCTACAATGTGATTTTCTGGATTTTTTTTCCTCAATTTGTCTGTCATAGTTGACATGTACCTATGATGAAAATTACAGGCCTCTCTCATCTTTTTAAGTGGGAGAACTTGCACAATTGGTGGCTGACTAAATACTTTTTTCCCCCACTGTATATATATTACCCTTTATTACTTTCCAACCCCACCACCCTTTCCCTAATTGGAGTAAACTAGTGAACAACAATGCTTAGGCCTCTACTTCCAGCTTATACATACTATATACATTTTATGGACACAGTCAATTTTACAATAATTATATTTTGTTTGTTTTTTCTCCTGAACTTCCTCTACCCTCAACCTCTCCGATCATTTTCATGATGTCCATCCGGCTTGCTTCTATATGCCATATCGTTCTAACTGTGCTCTTTGACAAAAGCTCCCAACCTACAACCTATATACTTATTATGGACACAGTATGCTTACATTATTAGTTATCTTTTTATTAGTTGTTGTTAGTTGTTATTAGTCCCATCCTTGAACTCCATTCAACACCACCCATCTATCTCTTAACACCATCCATATAGGATTTCTATTTGCCATATATATTTCAACCGTACTGTGATGTTTTACAAAAGTTCTGAACCTTTCTATTCTCATTGTTTCTACAGATTGTACATTGAAAATAAACATTTTTGCTAAAAGTATTATTATATTATTGATCGATTGACTATGACTTTTCAGATCACCCAGTAATGCTATCTGCAAGGTTAGCTCCAGATAAATATTGCAATCCTTTAGCCATTCCTGGACCTGTGTCCAAAAACAAGCTACAAATGGACAGTACCAAAACAAATGATCTAATGATTCTGTCTCTTCGCAGCAAATTCTGCAGAGCTGGGAAAATTGTATCCCCCATATAAATAACATTCTATTGGTAGCAAGAATTTTATATAATAATTTAAACTGAAAGATTCTAAAGATTATAAGTATTATATCCGGTGGCTACTTTGAAGAATCTCAAATATAAAATATATATTGATTTGTTTAACACTTTTTTGGTTACTACGTGATTCCATATGTGTTATTTCATAGTGTTGATGCCTGCACTATTATTCTGTAATGTAGAAAATAGTAAAATTAAAGAAAAACCCTTGAATGAGTACGTGTGTCCAAACTTTTCACTGGTACTGTATATATCTATTTATCTGGCTCTATGTATCTGCCTACAGTGCAATCGGAAAGTATTCAGACATCTTTACTTTTTACACATCACAGCCTTATTCTAAAATGGATTAAACCGTCCCCCCCATCAATCTACACACAATAACCCATAATGACAAACCAAAAACAGGTTTTTAGACATTTCTAGAAATGTATTGAAAAAAAAAAACGGAAATATTACATTTACATACGTTTTCAAACCCTTTACTCAGTTCTTTGTTGAAGCACCTTTGGCAGCGATTACAGCCTTGAGTCTTCTTGGGTTTGACACTACAAGCTTGGCACACCTGTATTTGTGGAGTTTCTCCCATTCTTCTCTGCAGATCCTCTCAAGCTCTGTCAGGTTGGATGGGGAGGGTCGCTGCACAGCTATTTTCAGGTCTCTCCAGAGACGTTCGATCGGGTTCAAGTCCGGGCTCTGGATGGGCCACTCAAGGACATTCAGAGACTTGTCCCGAAGCCACTTCTGCATTGTCTTAGCTGTGTGCTTAGGGTTGTTGTCCTGTTGGAAGGTGAACCTTCATCCGAGTCTGAGGTCCTGAGTGTTCTGGAGCAGGTTTCCATCAAGGATCTCATTGTACTTTACTCCGTTCATCTTTCACTTGATCCTGACTAGTCTCCCAGTCCCTGCCGCTGACAAACATCACGTGACGTTTGGCATTCAGGCCAAAGAGTTCAATCTTGGTTTCATCAGACCAGAGAATCTTGTTTCTCATGGTCTGAGTCCTTTAGGTGCCTTTTGGCAAACTCCAAGAGGGCTGTCATGTGCCTTTTACTGAGGAGTGGCTTCTGTCTGGCCACTCTACCATAAAGGTATGATTGGTGGAGTGCTGCAGAGATGGTTCTCCTTCTGTAAGGTTCTCCCATCTCCATAGAGGAACTCTGGACAAGGCCCTGCTCCCCCGATTGCTCATTTTGGCCAGGCGGCCAGCTCTCTGAAGAGTCTTGGTGGTTCCAAACTTCTTCCATTTAAGAATGATGTAGGCCACTATATTCTTGGGGACTTTCAATGCTGCAGAAATGTTTTGGTACCCTTCCCCAGATCTGTTCCTCTACACAATCCTGTCTCGGAGCTCTACGGACAATTCCTTCGACCTCATGGCTTGGTTTTTGCTCTGACATGCACTGTCAACTGTGGGACTTTATATAGACAGGTGTGTGACTTTCCAAATAATTTCCAATCAATTGAATTTACCACAGGTGGACTCCAATCAAGTTGTAGAAACATCTCAAGGATGATCAATGGAAACAGGATGCACCTGAGCTCAATTTCGAGTAAAGGGTCTGAATACTTATCTAAATAAGTCTAAAAAAAAATCAATTTCAGAATAAGGCTGTACCTATTTATCTGTCTATTTCTCCTATCTATCTTTCTTGGATTCTTTCTGTCTATCTCTTTCTTTTCTCTCTCTCTCTTTTCCTCTCTCTCTCTCTCTCTCTCTCTCTCTCTCTCTCTCTCTCTCTCTCTCTCTCTCTCTCTCTCTCTCTATATTCTCTTTATATATCTAGCTATCTCTCTTTCTTTTCTCTCTCTTTTCCTCTCTCTTTTCCCTCTCTCTCTCTCTCTCTCTCTCTCTCTCTCTCTCTCTCTCTCTTTATATATCTAGCTATCTCTCTTTCTTTTCTCTCTCTCTCTTTTCTCTCTCTCTCTTTTCATCTCTCTTTTCCTCTCTCTCTCTCTCTCTCTCTTATATATATATATCTAGCTATCTCTCTTTCTCTCTCTCTTTTCCTCTCTCTTCTCTCTCTCTCTCTCTCTCTCTCTCTTTCCCCTCTCTCTCTCTCTCTCTCTCTCTCTCTCTCTCTCTCTCTCTCTCTCTCTCCTCTCTCTCTCTCTCTCTCTCTCTCTCTCTCTATATATATCTAGCTATCTCTCTTTCTTTTCTCTCTCTCTCTTTTCCTCTCTCTCTCTCTCTATATATATATATATATATATATATATATATATATATGGGGGCTAGCTATCTCTATTTATTCTCTTTACCACCATATGGACATTTTTATGATTCTATGTCACAAGATTCCCAGGACTACCATAACAAGACATCATCATCCTTCATTTGCAGTAGCTTTGTCAAGGATGGACTGAGGACAGAGGCAGGAGGGAGGACAAGTGGTGCTGGAGCAATAAGAGGGGGAGGAAGAGAGAGCTGGAACAGAGAGAGGAAGAAAGAGAGAGTGGCAAAGGAGAAGGGGAGGAGAGAGAGAGAGACAGAGAGACAGAGAAACAGGGAGACAGAGAGGTGGACAGGGCGAGCCAGCAGGAGCCAGGGAGAGAGAGGTAGACAGGGCGGGCCAGCCAGCAGGAGCCAGAGAAAGAGAGATTGATGTGTTCAGCCAATCAGCAGCGAAGCAGAAATTAGATAATAGCTCTGGATCAGCACACATGCCTTTAACCACCTCATTATAGAATAGCCTGAGAAAGCTCTATTTCTCTCTCCCTCCCTCTCTCTCTCCTCCATCCACCCCTCCCTCCCTCTTACCCTGAGAAAGTTATTTCTCTCTCTCTCTCTCTCTCTCTCTCTCTCCCTACCTCCCTCATCTCTCTCTGCACCCCCCCCCCCTTCTACCTCCATCCCTATCTCCCTCTCCCCAGACCACCACTCTTAGAGCCAGCTAAGGGCTGTAGATATATGGATCTCACGGTGCGGATGGAGCCGCAGCTGATTAGAGCGGAACCACTAAAGGCACAGCCAGGGTATTTTTCTCACTCTGGAAAAGAGAGAGTAGGGCAGAAATAGGGCCATCCTTATCCCCCCAACACCCTATACTAGGCGGTGTCAGAGGAAGGCCCAAAAATTGTCACAGACTCCAGTCACCCAAGTCATAGACTGTTCTCTCCTACCGCACGGCAAGCGGTACTGGAGCGCCAAGTCTAGGTCCAAAAGGCTCCTTAACAGCATCTATCCCCAAGCCATAAGACTAACTCCTCGCTGTTTATTATCTCTGCATAGTCACTTTACCCCTACCACGACTAACCACATTGACTCGGTACCGGTAACCCCTGTATATAGCCTCATTATTGTTATTTTTATAAGGTGTCGGTTGGCTGAGATGGTTCTAAGGTGACAGTTGGCTGAGATGGTTTCTAAGGTGGCAGTTGGCTGAGATGGTTTCTAAGGTGACAGTTGGCTAAGATGGTTTCTAAGGTGACAGTTGGCTGAGATGGTTCTAAGGTGACAGTTGGCTGAGATGGTTCTAAGGTGACAGTTGGCTGAGATGGTTCTAAGGTGACAGTTGGCTGAGATGGTTTCTAAGGTGACAGTTGGCTGAGGTGGTTTCTAAGGTGACAGTTGGCTGAGATGGTTTCTAAGGTGACAGTTGGCTGAGATGGTTTCTAAGGTGACAGTTGGCTGAGATGGTTCTAAGGTGACAGTTGGCTGAGATGGTTTCTAAGGTGACAGTTGGCTGAGATGGTTCTAAGGTGACAGTTGGCTGAGATGGTTTCTAAGGTGACAGTTGGCTGAGATGGTTTCTAAGGTGACAGTTGGCTGAGATGGTTCTAAGGTGACAGTTGGCTGAGATGGTTTCTAAGGTGGCAGTTCGCTGAGATGGTTCTAAGGTGACAGTTGGCTGAGATGGTTCTAAGGTGTCAGTTGGCTGAGATGGTTCTAAGGTGACAGTTGGCTGAGATGGTTTCTAAGGTGACAGTTGGCTGAGATGGTTCCGTCTCCAGCTCTACTAATCGCAGAGAATAATCATTCGATGGTCCATTTCATTGTCGATTTACCTTAGCTCATGTGTACTGTTACTGTATGTTGCCTATGGAGTCACAGGGACTGACAGAGGTACTATTTATGTGGAGTCTTGTATAAGAAAGTATTTGGGGAAGTTGTTGATGGTTTCTAAGGTCAATTTTCATGCTTTATTTTCTCAGCTCAGTTGTAGTGCTGTTGTATGTAGCCTTAGCCCAGGCTATGCAGCCAGTCTCAATGTGCAATGCTCTATTTGTCCTTCAGAATAATGTGAAGTGATACAGAACAGCCCCAATCGGTCAGACTGCCACACACACACACACACACACACACACACACACACACACACACACGCACACCTCCCTCTCTCTCTGCCCTCATCTTCTCCATCTATGTTTACTACTCCTCTCCAACCTCTCCCTCCCTCTTTTCACTGCTCTCTCTTCTTTTCCCACCTCTCTCTCTCCCTCACTCAGCCCTCCCTCTCTTTATCTCTGTTGCATTACATACAGTATACTTGTCACCAACCTGAATCTCTCTCCTCTCTCCTCCTCCCTTCCCTTCTCCTTCTTTTTCCTCCTCTCCTCCTCTCACTCACTCACTCACTCTCTTTCTCTCTCTCTCTCTATGACTCTCTCTCTCTCTCGCCTTCTCTCTCTCTCTCTCTCTCTCTCTCTCTCGCCTTCTCTCTCTCTCTCTCCTCTCTCTTTCCCTCAGTGGGTGTGTCTCTGTGTGTTTGTGTATTGGGTAATAGTTGTCATTGAGTTAGGCTGAATTAATAGCTGAGCTGAGGGAGAGGCTGTATAGTTCAGTCTCCAAGGAGACACATAATCCATGACAACTGCATTAGGAAAACCCAGGGAGCATTCACGGTCATCCACTTTGCACTGCCTTCCTCCTGCACGGCCTTTACATGTCTCTATCATGGCCAGCAGCCACATCAGACCTACAATTTCCCAACAGAACCTTTGAGACTCCAAATGTTCTGGAATTCAGATTGTGAAGGGGTTTTGAATGGCATAAATAGAGTAGAAGGATTCTGGTTCTGTGGATGGAACTGAAGAGAAGAGCCTTCACACTTAGACCAATGCTAATTTCAATGTTTTCATGTGACACGTTTTTCTCCTGGTCAGGTTACAACGTTGTCAGGTAAAACTCCTGTTCCTAGTAGCAGCAGCATATCTGCTCTATTAGAAATCCAGACGGTCAGTAATGTTTTATTACACAATTGATCCGACTGGGAATAAATCATCTCCACTGGTGCCGCCGCTGGCATTTATTTTTACTGCGTTCCAAATGGCACCCTATTCCCTATATGGTGCACCCTATTCTCTATGTGGTGCACCCTATTCCCTATGTGAGCCCTGGTCAAAAGAAGAGCACTACATAGAGTCTGCTGACTCTGTCGCATACTGATGATGTCATCCATTACCCAGTAGGAGCAGAGCAAAAACAGTGTGATAATATAAGAGAAAGAACAGAGTCAGTAAAATACAATTATTATCTTCAAATGTAGCCTTTTACAGTTTTTATGAATCGCATACAAGCATTTTCCGCAGTATTGTAAAAAATCCTAACAATTAGATGGTCCCCATTGCCTAGAACTCTCCATATATTGTGCATGGTTTGACATCGATTGTCGGAAACAGGGAACAAAATTGCGCATGTTACTCTTCTGATGAAAACAATGTGTTAATATTCTGTGAACAAAACACTTAACAGTGATTTTTGTATTCAGTGATGGCATATGTATTTAATGTTTTGCAAAAGATGGTCTAAGATGTGTACAGTGCATTCGTAAAGTATTCAGACTCCTTCACTTTTTCCACATTTTTTAAAACGTTACAGCCTTATTCTAAAATGGATTAAATAAATGTCAAATGGATTAAATCAATCAAACACAATACCCCATAATGACAAAGCAAAAAAAGGGTTTTAGACATTTTTGCAAATGTATTAAAAATATAAACAGGAAACCTTATTTACATAAGTATCGAGACCCTTTGCTATGAGACTCAAAATTGAGCTCAGGTGCATCCTGTTTCCATTGATCGTCCTTGAGATGTTTCTACAACTTGCTTGGAGTCCACCTGTGGTAAATTCAATTGATTGGACATGATTTGGAAAGGCACACACCTGTCTATTTAAGGTCCTACAGTTGACAGTGCATGTCAGAGCAAAAACCAAGACATGAGGTCGAAGAAATTGTCTGTAGAGCCCCAAGACAGGATTGTGTCGAGGCACAGATCTGGGGAAGGGTACCAAAACATTTCTGCAGCATTGGAGGTCCCCAAGAACACAGTGGCCTCCATAACTCTTAATTGGAAGAAGTTTGGAACCACCAAGAGAAGGGCCTTGGTCAGAGAGGTGACCAAGAACCCGACGGTCACTCTGACAGAGATCCAGAGTTCCTCTTCGAGAAGGACAACCATCTCTACAACACTCCACCAATCAGGCCTTTATGGTAGAGTGGCCAGACGGAAGCCACTCCTCAGTAAAAGGCACATGACAGCCCACTTGGAGTTTGCCAAAAGGCACCTAAAGGACTCTCAGACCATGAGAAACAAGATTCTCTGGTCTGATGAAACCAAGATTGAACTCTTTGGACTGAATGCCAAGCGTCACGTCTGGAGGAAACCTGGCACCATCCCTATGGTGAAGCATGGTGGTGGCAGCATCATGCTGTGGGGATGTTTTCCAGCGGCAGGGACTTGGAGACTAGTCAGGATTGAGGGAAAGATTAACGGAGTAAAGTACAGAGAGATCCTTGATGAAAACCTGCTCCAGAGTGCTCAGGACCTCAGACTGGGGCGAAGGTTCTCCTTCCAACAGGACAACAACCCTAAGCACACAGCCAAGACAACACAGGAGTGGCTTCAGGACAAGTCTGTGAATGTCCTTGAGTGGCCCAGCCAGAGCCCGGGCTTGAACCCGATCGACCATCTCTGAAGAGACCTAAAAATAGCTGTGCAGCGACGCTCCCCATCCAACATGACATAGCTTGAGAGGATCAGCAGAGAAGAATGAGAGAAACTGCCATTTTTGCTTTGTCATTACGGGGTACTGTGTGTAGATTGATGAGGAAAAAAAACAATTTAATCAATTTTAGAATAAGGCTGTAACGTAACAAAATGTAGAAAAAGTGAAGGGGTCTGAATACTTTCCGAATGCACTGTAAGTCAGGTACTAAGGCAATAAATTGATCAGAAGTTCTGTAAATGTATTTGAGCATTTGATCATTGCTGTTCTGCTATAGATACGCTTCAACACAGATCCCAAAATTGCTTGTACGCATTTGAGAAAAAAAGTAAGTTGGTGATTATAGCTAAAAGGAAATTTTAATGAAATAAGAGAGGAAAGGTCTGTCCGTGTGCTGGCCAAGTGAGTCTAGGCACTCTCCTTAATTAGCAAATACATCTCCTCCCTCTCTCTCTCTCTCCCACCCTCCCTCTCCCTAGCAACTCAGCAGTATGTATCGGTCAACATACTGTAGCACAAGCACACACCCACACACTCTAACTCTACCGCATGCACAGACACACACACTCTACCTCTACCGCATGCACAGACACACACACTCTACCTCTTTCTCATCAACGGTGTTGAGAGAGCGAGAGAAGGAAGAACGAGAGAGAGAAAGCACTGTTCATAGCTGATAATATAACACTTGACATTTCTTTATCTTTTTAAAACTTTTTTGAGTGTAATATTTACTGTTAAATTCTAAATGTTTTTTGTTCATGTTTTGTGTCCTCACTTTTGTTTATTCTTTATTTCAATAAATCCCCTTTGAATGTATTTGAGAGAGAGAGAGAGAGAGAGAGAGAGAGAGAGAGAGAGAGAGAGAGAGACACACAGAGAGGGAGGAGATAGAGAAAGAGAGAGAGAGGAGAGGGAGGAGAGAGAGAAAGAGAGGTGTGCCTGGATTGGCTGTAGTTACAACATGGGAGTGCCTGGATTGGCTGTAGTTCCAGATTCAGTAGTAACTGTATTGGCTGTAGTTACAACATCAGGTGTGCCTATATTGGCTGTAGTCACATCGGGGGTGCCTGGATTGGCTGTAGTTACAACATTAGGTGTGCCTGGATTGGCTGTAGTTACAACGTCTGGAGTGCCTGGATTGGCTGTAGTTACAAAATTGGGAGTGCCTTGATTGGCTGTAGTTACCACATTGGGTGTTTCTGAATTGACTATAGTTATAACATCGGGTGTGCCTGGATTGGCTGTAGTTACAACATCGGGACTGCCTGGATTGGCTGTAGTTACAACATCGGGACTGCCTGCATTGGCTGTAGTTACAACGTCAGGTGTGCCTGGATTGGCTGAAGTTACAACATCGGGAGTGCCTGGATTGGCTGTAGTTCCAGATTCTGTAGTAACTGGATTGACTGTAGTTACAACATCAGGAGTGCCTGGATTGGCTGTAGTTACAACATCGGGAGTGCCTGGATTGGCTGTAGTTACAACATCAGGAGTGCCTGGATTGGCTGTAGTTACAACATCGGGAGTGCCTGGTTTAGCTGTAGTTACAGCATCAGTAATATTTTGTTTGGCTGTAGTTAAAGCATCAGTAGTACTTGATTCTGCTGTAGTTAGAGCATCAGTAGTTCTTTGTTCGGCTGTAGTTCCACCGTCAGTAGTACCTGGTTCGGCTGTGTTTCCAGTGTCAGTAGTACCTGGTTCGGCTGTAGATCCAGCTTCAGTAGTACTTGGATTGGCTGTAGTTACAGCATCAGTAGTACTTGGTTCTTCTGTAATTACAGCATTAGTAGTACTTGGTTCGGTTCTAGTAACAGCATCAGTGGTACTTGGTTTGGCTGTAGTTACAACATCAGTATTTCCTGGTTCGGCTGTAGTTATAACATCAGCAGTACTTTGTTTGGCTGGAGTTACAGCATCAGTATTAATTGGTTCAGCTGTAGTTACCACATCAGTAGTACTTGGATTTTCTGTAGCAGTTACAGGGATTTCTGTAGTTGTAGAGATTTCTGTGGATGCCATTGAGGTACTGCTTGCAGAAACTGCAGTAACAAGAGAAGTCACAGTAAGGCCGTCATTGTAAATAAGAATTTATTCTTAACTGACTTGCCAAGTTAAATAAAGGTATTTAAATTGTTTATTTCAAATCAAATCAAATTGTATTTGCCACATGCGCCAAATACAACAGGTGTAGACATTACAGTGAAATGCTTACTTACGAGCCCTTAACCAACAATGCAGTTTAAGAAAATTAAAGTAAAAAATAGATAAGTAAAAAAGTAATGCAAATAGTCTGGCTAGCCATGATTAGCTGTTCAGGAGTCTTATGGCTTGAGGGTAGAAGCTGTTAAGATGCATTTTGGACCTAGACTAGACAATTCTTAGGGCCTTCCTCTGACACCGCCTGGTATAGAGGTCCTGGATGGCAGGAAGCTTGGCCCCAGTGACGTACTGGGCCGTACGCACTACCCTCTGTAGTGCCTTGCGGTTGGAGGCAGAGCAGTTGCCATACCAGGTGGTGATGTAACCAGTCAGGATGCTCTCGATGGTGCAGCTGTATAACTTTTTGAGGATCTGAGGACCCATGCCAAATCTTTTCAGTCTCCTGAGGGGGAATAGGCTTTGTCGTGCCCTCTTCACGACTGTCTTGGTGTGTGTGGACCATGATAGTTTGTTGTTGATGTGGAAACCAAGGAACTTGAAGCTCTCAACCTGTTCCACTACAGCCCCGTCGATGAGAATGGGGGCGTGCTCAGTCCTCTTTTTTTCAGGGCCAGACTGGTAATCCATCTGGCCCTGCAGCCTTGTGAATGTTGACCTGCTTAAAAGTCTTACTCACATCGGCTACGGAGAGCGTGATCACATAGTCATCCTGAACAGCTGATGCTCTCATGCATGCTTCAGTGTTGCTTGCCTCGAAGCGAGCATAGAAGTGATTTAGCTCGTCTGGTAGGCTTGTGTCACTGGGCAGCTCGCGGCTGTGCTTCCCTTTGTAGTCTGTAATAGTTTTCAAGCCCTGCCACATCCGACGGGCGTCGGAGCTGGTGTAGTACGATTTAATCTTAGTCCTGTATTGACTCTTTGCCTGTTTGATGGTTCGTCGGAGGGCATAGTGGGATTTCTTATAAGAGTCCGGGTTAAAGTCTCGCTCCTTGAAAGCGGCAGCTCTACCCTTTAGTCATCGATGCACTTATTGATGAAGCCAGTGACTGATGTGGTGTACTCCTCAATGCTATCGGAAGAATCCCGGAACATATTCCAGTCTGTGCTAGCAAAACAGTCCTGTAGCTTAGCATCTGTGTCATCTGACCACTTTTTTATTAACTGAGTCACTGGTGCTTCCTGCTTTAGTTTTTGCTTATATGCAGGAATCAGGAGGATAGAGTTATGGTCAGATTTGCCAAATGGAGGGCAAGGGAGAGCTTTATACGCGTCTCTGTGTGGAGTAAAGGTGGTCTAGAGTTTTCTTTCCTCTGGTTGCACATTTAACATGCTGGTAGAAATGAGGTAATACGGATTAATGTTTCCCTGCATTAATGTCCCCGGGCCACTAGGAGCGCTGCCTCTGGATGAGCGTTTTCCTGTTTACTTATGGCCTTATACAGCTCATTGAGTGCAATCTTAGTGCCAGCATCGGTTTGTGGTGGGAAATAGACAGCTACGAAAAAAATAGATGAAAACTCTCTTGGTAAATAGTGTGGTCTACAGCTTATCATGAGATACTCTACCTCAGGCAAGCAGAACCTCGAGACTTCCTTAGTATTAGATTTTATGCACCAGCTGTTGTTTACAAATATACACAGACCGCCACCCCTTGTCTTACCGGAGTCAGCCGTTCTATCCTGCCGATGTAGCGTATATCCCGCCAGCTGTATGTTATCAATGTCGTCGTTCAGCCACGACTCTGTGAAACATAAGATATTACCGTTTTTAATGTCCCGTTGGTAGGATAACCGTAATCTTAGGTCGTCCAATTTATTTTCAAATGATTGAACATTGGCTAATAGAATTGATGGAAGAGGCAGTTTACTCGCTCGCCGTCGGATCCTTACGAGGCACCCCGACCTATGTCCACGATATCTCCGTCTCTTTCTCATGTGAATGACAGGTATTTGGGCCTTGTTGGGTGTCTGTAGGATATCCTTCGCGTCCGACTCGTTGAAGAAAAAATCTTAGTCCAATACGAGGTGAGTAATAGCTGTCCTGATTTCCAGAAGCTCTTTTTGGTCATAAGAGACGGTGGCAGAAGCATTATGTACAGAATAAATGACAAATAACACGAAAAAACACACATAATAGTACAATTGGTTAGAGGGCTGTAAAACGGCAGCCATCTTCTCCGGTGCCATCTCGTTATATATTTACACATAATTTTAGATTATGTGTATCTGCATTCTTATCAATTATATATATATATATATATATATATATATATATATATATATTCCATATATTATATATTTTCATCACTTTTTAAATAACAACATCTTAATCAGTCACATGTTCTCTCTAAGCAAAGACACAAAGTTTCTCATTTTTACTTGATAAATAACATGGAGACAAAACCACTTTTTTGATTTCACTGGGAAACATTGAATGGAAATGGTGTACATTTTTAGTATAATAAAGTATAATACACCTTTTGCATTGATGGTTCAACGGTCCAGGTAGCTCTGATGTTCTGTAGTATTTTATACAGACTTTATATAGAATTCCAACAATTAACCAATTAAATAAGATCTCTGTGGATCTCAGTTTTTTCAGGCCATTATTGTGACTAAGAATTTGGTTGAGGGCCGAGCGTTGTGTAAGAGTGACGTCACCTGTCAGAAGACTGTCAACTGTGGCACTTTATATACAGTGCATTCGGAAAGTTTTCAGACCCCTTGACTTTTTCCACATTGTGTTACGTTACAGCCTCATTCTAAATTGTATTAACTTAATGTTTTCCCTCATCAATCTACACACAATACCCCATAATGACAAAGTGAAAACATTTTTTTTTTTTTTGCAAATGTATACCAAATTAAAAACCGAAATACCTTATTTATATAGGTATTAAGACCCTTTGCTGTGATACTCGGAATTAAGCTCAGGTGCATCCTGTTTCCATTTATCATCCGTGAGACTTTTCTACAATTTGATTAGAGTCCACCTGTGGTAAATTCAATTGATTGGGCATGATTTGGAAAGGCACACACCTGTCTATATAAGGTCCCGCAGTTGACAGTGCATGTCAGAGCAAAAACCAAGCCATGAGGTCAAAGGAATTGTCCATAGAGCGCCGAGACAGGATTGTGTCGGGACACATATCTGGGGAAGGGTACCAAAACATTTCTGCAGCATTGAAGGTCCCCAAGAACACAGTGGCCTCCATCATTCTTAAATGGAAGAAGTTTGGAACCACCAAGACTCTTCCTAGAGCTGGCCGCCTGGCCAAACTGATCAATCGGGGGAGAAGGGCCTTGGTCAGGGAGGTGACCAAGAACCCGATGGTCACTCTGACAGAGCTCCAAAGTTCCTCTGTGGAGATGGGAGAACCTTCCAGAAGGACAACCATCTCTGCAGCACTCCACCAATAAGGCCTTTATGTTAGCGTTGCCAGACAGAAGCCACTCCTCAGTAAAAGGCACATGACAGCCCGCTTGGAGTTTGCCAAAAGGCAACTAAAGGACTCTCAGACCATGAGAAAGAAAATTCTCTGGTCTGTTGAAACCAAGATTGAATTCTTTGACCTGAATGCCAAGCGTCACGTCTGGAGGAAACCTGGCACCATCCCTATGGTGAAGCATGGTGGTGGCAGCATCATTCTGTGGGGATGTCTTTCAGCGGCAGGGACTGGGAGACTAATCGGGATCAAGGGAAAATATGAACGGAGCAAAGTACAGAGAGATCCTTGATGAAAATCTGGTCCAGAGCGCTCAGGACCTCAGACTGGGGCGAAGGTTCACCTTCCAACAGGACAACGACCCTAAGTACACAGCCAAGACAACTCAGGAGGGGCTTCGGGACAAGTCTTTGAATGTCCTTGAGTGGCCCAGCCAGAGCCCGGACTTGAACCCGATCGAACATGTCTGGAGAGACTTGAAAATAGCTGTGCAGTGACGCTCCCCATCCAACCTGACATAGTTTGAGAGGATCTGCAGAGAAGAATGGGAGAAACTCCCCAAATACAGGGGTGCCAAATACAGGGGCGCTTGCAGCGTCATACCCAAGAAGACTTGAGGCTGTAATCGCTGCCAAAAGTGCCAAATATTTGTAATTATGGGGTATTGTGTGTAGATTGATGAGGGGAAAAAACAAATGTAATCAATTTTAGAATAAGGCTGTAACGTAACAAAATGTGGAAAAAGTGAAGGAATCTGAATACTTTCCGAATGCACTGTAGACAGGTGTGTGCCTTTCCAAAACATGTCCAATCAATTGAATTTACCCCAGGTGGACTCCAGTCAAGTTGTAGAAACATCTAATGGATGATCAATGGAAACAGGATGCACCTGAGCTCAATTTCGCTTCTCATAGCAAAGGGTCTGAATACTTATGTAAATAAGGTATTTCTGTTTTTTATTTTTTATAAATTTGCAAAAAATTCTAAAAACCTGTTTTCACTTTGTCATTATGGGGTATTGTATGTAGATTTATTAGGACATTTTTTAATTGAATCAATTTCAGAATAAGGCTGTAACGGAACACAATGTGGAAAAAGTCAAGGGGTCTGAATACTTTCCGAATGCACTGTATGTACTTTGGATGGTGTGCATATTGATCGTGTCCCTGCTTATAAATATCTGGGCATCTGGATAGATGAAAAGCTGTCTTTTAAAAAGCATATTGATGAGTTAGTTAAGAATCTGAGAATGAAAATGGGCTTCTTCTATAGAAATAGGTCCTGCCTCTCACTAAATAGTAGAAAGCAGATTATTCAGTCGGCGTTCCTATCGGTCCTAGACTATGGCGACATCATCTATATGAACGCAGCTGCCACTTCATTAAAGCCATTAAATGTAATTTATCATAGAGCACTGCGCTTTATTACGGGTGACAATTTTAGTGTTCCTCACTGCATTCTCTACCAGAAAGTTGGTTGGCCCTCTTTGATGTCACGTAGGTTGATACATTGCTATGTTTTCATTTATAAAGCCCTTTTACAAAAAGTCCCACTGTACCTAACATCATTACTAAACTTTAGATATACGAGTTACCACACCCGGTCTCAGGGATGCCTAACTCTGTAAATGTCTTTGGTCTCTACTGAGTTAGGTAAATAAGCTATTCGTTTTATTGAACCATATTTGTGGAACAATCTTCAAAATGTTCTTGAATTTTGATGTGTTGGTGCCTTTAGGGAAATTCAGAAAGCTGATTGAGGATCTTAAAACTGTGTTTGTTTTTCATTCTGCTGCGTTTTGTATATGTATTTTTTTATTAATCTGTAAAAGAGACCTTGGTCTCAGTATGACTCCCTGATAAAATACAAGTTTGATAAATATAACAAATAAATAGTCATTGAACACTGATCACTTAAAAAATGTTTACATCCTGTTTTACCCACTTTATACACTGAGTATACAAAACATTAAGAACACCTGCTCTTTCCATGACATAGACTGACCAGGTGAATCCAGGTGAAAGCTATGATCCCTTATTGATGTCACTTGTTAAGTCCACTTCAATCAGTGTAGATGAAAGGGAAGAGACAGGTTACAGAATCCTTTTTAAGCCTTGAGACAATTGAGACATGGATTGTGTATGTCTGCTGTTCAGAGGGTGAATGGGCAAGACAAAAGATTTAAGTGTCTTTCAACAGTAGTAGGTGCCAGGTGCACCGGTTTGAGTGTGTCAAGAACCTTTAATGCTGCTGGATTTCTATTTTTTAAACACCTAAGCAGCCCTCCCATATCATCAGTTTTTCAATAACCCACTTTACAGAGTGGAATACCTTCAAAAACTAATATTGAACAACTTATAGACCAGTCATACTCAACAGGTTTGATATTTACAAAAATAGTTAGGTGGCGTCAAGATTTGTGACCTGTTGCCACAAGAAAAGGGCAACCAGTGAAGAACAAACACCATTGTAAATATAACCCATGTTTATGTTGTTTTTTTTTTTCCCTTTTGTACTTTAACTATTTGCACATCTTTACAGCACTATAGCCATAATATGACATTTGAAATGTTTCTATTATTTTGGAACTTTTGTGAGTGCAATGTTTACTGTTCATTTTTTAAATTGTTCATTTCACTTTTGATTATTATTATCTATTTCACTTGCTTTGGCTATGTAAACACACGTTTCTAATGCCAACAAAGCCAATTCGAGAGAGAGAGAGCGAGAGGCAGTAGGCCTACCATTGATACTTTGACAATTTACCAATAGTATGTCATGCGAATAAAGCATTTGGAATTTTCTAATACAAATATCAGAACATAGCCTTCATACCTTAGCAATAAAGTGTGGTCAGTGTATTGGCAAGCAGAGGTAGGCCTGCTATCAGATTTTTTTTTTGACAACAAGAGATATTGTGGTAGCTGCCTTTCTTCTCGCGAGACTTCATCTGAGTAGCCTACTACTTTTCATTTTTTTCTCATTCGTGGAGCGCTTTATCAGCCTCAGTTTACCCGGTCGTCCTAACAGCATAGTACGGGTCTGACACTACCTCCACTCAATACAGAGATAATTGAATTGAATTGGAGAGAGAGAGAGAGAGAGAGAGAGAGAGAGAGAGAGAGAGAGAGAGAGAGAGAGACGGGCACATTATATAAACATCTAGGGCTGACAGCAAAGAAGCGAAGACCATAATTAAACCACGCGTCTTTGCTCCCCGACTAGAAACCCTCCCTCACCCCCTAACTGTGCGTAGGACACGGGGTTTAACGTAGTCTAAAGAGATTGACAGGGCGAGGAGGGTCGCTTGCCTCCCAGGGGATTCTGCGAAGCAGCGTCTGTAGCCGGGTTGGATTGGTTTTGGCCTCTGAAGGACCCACTAGGCTACTAACTTGCCAGGTAAGGTAAAAACGCACAGCCTGAGCCCAGTGGCGCGCTCGGTTCGGCTCGGGCTCCGTGCTTGCAGCAGCAGCTGCTGTCTGTCCTTTTATAGACATTTTGCTGGAAATGACTCGATCTAGTCTCGCGCCTCTGTCAGTCTCGTCGGTGAGTGAAATGGAATTGGAACATTCGAATGTGGGATATTCATTTGATGTAGAGAGAGAGAGTGCGTGCGTGCGTGAGTGTGGTGGTGTATACTCTACTGTGCTGTTGCGTGTGTGACGCGCCTTCCATGTTGAGACCACAGAGCGAGACACGTGTGTTTGTTGGCGTTCCTCTCCTTGGGCACATCTGTTTGGTTTTGAGGGCCGCAGACAGTGGCGATGTCTCGTCTGTCGTGTTTGTAATAGATTTCATAGACAGTGGGTGCTGGATGCGAAACGTAACATACGGTACTATATAGCTAGGCTTAATTATTATGGGGCAAATTAAATTGTGGCTGATGAAACCATTTAGTTGAGCAATTTGGAATTTGTAGGCCTAATAATTACTATTACTATTATTATTAGGCCTATTATCTTTCATTGTCCATTAGATCATGGCTGTCTCCTTCCATGTCATTCCATTGATGTAATAGCATTATTAGGCTTACTAATGTAGCTGGGTAACCGGGACTCTACCGGGAGCCAGTGTGTGTGTGTGTGATGCTGCTTGATGTTGCATAATGTCTGTCTATGGTGCTAAAATAAGATGGCTTGGTTTGCTGCCATTATGTCATATCATCTTCAGACTATAGGCTATAGGTCTTGCCTATCAGTACACCGGAATCGTGTTATAGCCTTGTTACAAGATAATTTATAAGCTACTCCATAGAGATAGATAGATTGATTGATAGATAGGCCTAGATTGATGGATGGATATGTGCTCTATAATTTGATTAAAAGCAGGAGGATGGCATCTTGTGAGTGGCGCGTGGGCACACAGAGAGCGAGAGAGAGGCGCGCGTAAAGTATTTGGACTAAAATGACGTTTTGTTTACCTTGACTAACACCTGTACGCCTTCCCTATGCACTTCTTAGCAGTTGATATTATTATTATTATTATTATCTTATGCAGGTGCATAATGGACTTTGCAGGCGTGGTTCCCTTGCATGCACTGAATACATTTTATTCATCCGCTGAAAACCTTGCTGGTCAACAGCTTTTCTTGTGGAGTTTTCATTCAATAGGGTTTTCAGTATATTTATCTAAATCCATCCCTTTAAATTTGGTGTACCTTTTAATTAAACATTTCTCGACAGACACTAGAACATATGGAGAGAACGAGTCAGAATATTAGGGATCAATGAAAGAAAGCCATGTAAATACACGCATATTTGTCTCCTTTTCAGGACCAATTTGTCACGATCGTTTACGAACGAGAAGGACCAAGGCGCAGCGTGATAAGCATACATGTTTATTTACGGCTAAACACCACGACAAAACAACAAACGAAACGTGAAGTCCAAGGTAGCATACACACAACATACCTTACACGGAACAAGATCCCACCACTAACAGGTGCCAAAAGGCTGCCTAAGTATTGGCCCCAATCAGAGACAACGAGCAACAGCTGCCTCTGATTGGGAACCACACAGGCCAACATAGATCTACACATTCTAGATCTTAAACATAGAACATCGACATAGCAAACACAACACAGAAAATACACACCCTGACTCAACAAACACCAGTCCCTAGAGTCAGGGCGTGACAGTACCCCCCAAAGATGGGGACTCCGACCGCGCCACATAAACATAACAGGGTAGGGGCCGGGTGGGCATTCCGCCTCGGAGGCGGATCCGGCTCCGGGCGTGACCACCACTTACTCTCTACCTCCCTGTTGCGCCCCTGGTCTGGTCTGGACCTCGGCGCGCTGCTTCCCCTCTCCTTCCTCCCACGATACGCCAGGCCCTGTCTGGACCCTGGTGTGGGAGACCCCGAACCTGGAGAGGGGCTGACGTCTGGGTCTGGACTGGAACCGCTGACTGGAGCTGGACCCGACGATGGTGGATCGAGCTGCTCTGGCTCCGGAGTGGAGCCGCTGACTGGAGTTGGATCAGGCACCGGTGGAGCGGATTGCTCTGGCTCCGGAGTGGAGCAGCTGACCGGAGCTGGACCAGACCCCGGTGGAGCGGATTCCTCTGGCTCCGGAGTGGAGCAGCTGACCGGTGCCGGACCAGGCACCGGTGGAACAGGCACGGGCCGTGCCGGACTGGACACACGCACCACTGGCTTGGTGCGGGGAGCAGGAACGGGCCGGACCGGGCTGACGACGCGCACCACTGGCTTGGTGCGGGGAGCGGGAACAGGCCGGACCGGGCTGGCGACGTGCACCACTGGCTTGGTGCGAGGGACTGGAACAGGCCGGACCGGGCTGGCGACGCGCACCACTGGCTTGGTGCGGGCACAGGCCGGACCGGGCTGGCGACGCGCACCACTGGCTTGGTGCGAGGGACAGGAACAGGCCGGACCGGGCTGGCGACGCGCACCACTGGCTTGGTGCGAGGCACAGGAACAGGCCGGGCCGGGCTGGCGACGTGCATCACCGGTTTGGTGCGAGGGGCAGGAACGGACCGGGCCGGTCTGGCAACGCGCACCACCGGTTTGGTGCGAGGGGCAGGAACAGGCCGGGCTGGCGACGCGCACCACTGGTTTGGTGCGAGTGACAGGAACAGGCTGGACCGGGCTGGCGACGCGCACCACTGGCTTAGTGCGGGGAGCTGGAACGGGTCGGGCCGTACTGGGAACACACACCACTGGCTTAGTGCGGGGAGCAGGAACGGGTCGGGCCGTACTGGGAACACGCACCACTGGCTTAATGCGGGGAGCAGGAACGGGCCGGACCGTACTGGGAACACACACCACTGGCCTTGTGCGGGAAGCAGGAATGGGTCGGGCCGTACTGGGAACACGCACCACTGGCTTAGTGCGGGGATCAGGAACGGGCCGGACCGGACTGGCGACACGCACCACTTGCTTGGTGCGAGGAGCGGGACTGTCTAACCAGCTCCTCTCGCCGTGCCTCTACACTCTCCTTCTCCCTTATAGCCTCCTGTAGCTCCTCCCTCTGACCAAATAACTCCTGCTCCCTCTGAACCAATAGCCCCCGTAACCTGGTGGCCTCCTAACCTGCAGAATCGCCTTGTCGCAGCCTCCTGCTGCCTCGTCGTCCACACCGTGTGCCCGCCCCAAAAATTGTCTTGGGGTTGCCTCTCCGGTCTCCGTCGTCGGCACTGTTGGCGCCGTTTCTCCTCTCCTACCTGGGCATCCTCATTCATCGCCCTCCAGTAACGGACGGCCTCTTCCTCCGTAATTCTCCCCCAACCGAGGAGGAAATCAACTAATGTAACCTCCCGTTGAATTCCCGGCGTTTGCTCCTGAACACGCAGCGTGATAAGCATACATGTTTATTTACGGCTAAACACCACGACAAAACAACAAACGAAACGTGAAGTCCAAGGTAGCATACACACAACATACCTTACACGGAACAAGATCCCACCACTAACAGGTGCCAAAAGGCTGCCTAAGTATGGTCCCCAATCAGAGACAACGAGCGACAGCTGCCTCTGATTGGGAACCACACAGGCCAACATAGATCTACACATTCTAGATCTTAAACATAGAACATTGACATAGCACAACACAACACAGAAAATACACACCCTGACTCAACAAACACCAGTCCCTAGAGTCAGGGCGTGACACAATTTGTAGATAAAGAATATTCTGTATATTATTTAACGTTAGGAAAGTATTTATGAATAATAATAAAAAACTGGGTTGGAGAGACTTTATGCACAAAGTATATTGGGTGAATCAAAAATACAGTGGTTTGATTCATCCTGAAAGTTGCCATTCAATTGTTCAATCCATTAAATGTTGGAAGGTTAGAGTGTACAATAGGGGTTGAAGAGTAGTCCTATAAATCTACCCTAATGATCCTCATGGAACCGTGATGACAACGGTCCAGTGACAACGGTGCAGTCATGCGTCAGGCTCCAGGTTTAAACTGCTACCTGTGGCCTGCGTTCCATAATGATTCAAATAGGCTACATGGCCCCAATTATTGCACAACTTGTAATACGTTAGCCTAATATGATCCACTATTGCTAGCGATCCTCAGGAACAACCACTCAAACATGACAGAGGAATGAAAGGTACATTTAATGATGTCATGTAATGATGCCAAATGTAAGGAAACTAACACTAAAGTGACAGTTGTAAATGTATGTGGGTATATGTGACGGTGGCTACTGATAGTGGCTAATATTTAACACAATACAAATTGTAAAAAAATACAGTGAAAAGTCTGGGAATATAATTAAAACATTCTAGAAATCATAAATCAACTCGGTAGGTTCGGTACTATACCTCCATTTGCGCATGGCTAGAGAAGCCTATACTAAAGCTTGGGTTTCCAAATGTAATCCCTGCAATTTATCAGGCCAGCATTTCATAAACTTTACTGTGGGAAAGAAGACATGTTGATATCCAAACACATCAACTCCGCTGTAGTAGAGCGGTGTCCACATCACTAAGGATCTATCGTGGTCCAGACACACCAACACAGTTGTGAAGAGGGCATGACAACGCCTCTTCCCCCTCAGGAAGCTGAAAAGATTTGGGCTCTCAGATCCTTAAAATGTTATACAGCTGCACCATCGAGAGCATCTTGACTGGCTGCATCACAGCTTGGTATGGCAACTGCTTGGCATCTGACTGCAAAGCGATACAGAGGGTAGTGCGTACGGCCCAGTACATCACTGGGGCCGAGCTCCCTGCCATCCAGGACCTCTATACCAGGCGGTGTCAGAGGAAGGCCCTAACAATTGTCAGACTCCAGCTACCCAAGTCATAGACTGTTCTCTCTGCTACCACACGGCAAGCGGTACCGATGCACCAAGTGTGAAACCAACAGGACCCTGAACAGCTTCTTCCCCCAAGCCATAAGACTGCTAAATAGCTATTTGGTTAACTATTTAACTATCTGCATTGACCCTTTTTGCACTAACTTCTTTTGACTCATCACATACACTGCTGCTACTGTTTATCTGTCACTTTATTACTAGTACTAGTACTATGTACATATCTACCTCAACTTCCTCGTACCCCTGCACATCCACTCGGTACTGGTACCCCTTGTACATAGCCAAGTTATCGTTACTCATTGTGTATTTATTATTACTTTTATTACATGTTTTACGTTTCTATTATTTCTCTATTTTCTTTTTGTCTGCATTGTTGGGAAGGGCCCATAAGTTAGCGTTTCCCTGTTAGTCCACACCTGTTGTTTATGAAGCATGTGACAAATAAAAATGTATTTTATTTGATTCATTTGGTAAGATCGTTGGGCCAGTAACCGAAAGGTCGCTGGTTCGAATACCCGAGCCGACAAGGAGATTCATCTGTCGATGTGCCCTTGAACAAGGCACTTAACCCTAATTTGCTCCAGGGGCGCCGTACCTCTATGGCTGACCTTGTAAAACAACACTGTAACCGACCACTGTAGTCCCTGGAGAGGTGGTCGCAGGGCCTAATGGTCTTTTCTTCCTGATAGCGCGCACACTGGACCATGCCTGCCCATGTCTAGTAGTCTAGTATTTGTTGTTCTTCAACGAAAAAGGCCTATATTGGATAGCCAATAGGCTCTGTGTAGTAAGGTTGGGCGATATTACGATAGCGTCGTCTATTGACAATGATTGACAGCCATCGTCGATGGTGATGACATCATGATGTGACAGACGATGGTCTCGCAGCACACAGCGGGGGGGGCACACAGCGGGACAGCACACAGCGGAACAGCACACAGCGGAGCAGTACTCAGCAGGACAGCACACAGCGGAACAGCACACAGCGGAACAGCACACAGCGAACATTACTCAGCAGGACAGCACACAGCGGGGCAGCACACAGCGGGGCAGCACACAGCGGGGCAGCACACAGCGGGGCAGCACACAGCGGGACAGTACACAGTGGGGCAGCACACAGCGGGGCAGCACACAGCGGAACAGCACACAGCGGAGCAGTACTCAGCGGGGCAGCACACAGCGGAACAGCACACAGCGGAACAGTACTCAGCAGGACAGCACACAGCAGGACAGTACTCAGCAGGACAGCACACAGCGGGAGAGCACACAGCAGGACAGCACTCAGCAGGACAGCATTCAGCAGGACAGTACTCAGCAGGACAGTACTCAGCAGGACAGTACACAGCAGGACAGCACACAGCAGGATAGCACTCAGCAGGACAGTACTCAGCAGGACAGTACTCAGCAGGACAGTACTCAGCAGGACAGTACTCAGCAGGACAGTACTCAGCAGGACAGTACTCAGCAGGACAGTACACAGCAGGACAGCACACAGCAGGATAGCACTCAGCAGAACAGTACTCAGCGGGACAGCACACAGCGGGACAGCACACAGCAGAACAGTACTCAGCAGGACAGTACTCAGCAGGACAGTACTCAGCAGGACAGTACTCAGCAGGACAGTACACAGCAGGACAGTACATGATATTCTGAGTATTCCTATATGCTATAGTCTATTTCAAACAAAGTTACATAGTCTACAGAACGCAAGAGAGGGATGTAGGCCAGACAGAGCGGAGAATTCCACCAAAGCAGTAAAAAATGTCCAGTCAGAAAACAATATTGTTTATTTTTCTATTATTGTATTAGGCAAATGAAGCAATTATTATCCAGTTGTGAAGACGGTAGGCTGCTTCTATCCAGCCCATGATGTAGTCCTATAACCTGGCTCACTACGGTAAGACAGCCCGTTCCTCATCAGACCGTCACTACTCCATCATGATGTAGTCCTATAACCTAGCTCACTACGGTAAGACAGCCCGTTCCTCATCAGACAGTCACTATTCCATCATGATGTAGTCCTATAACCTAGCTCACTACGGTAAGACAGCCCGTTCCTCATCAGACAGTCACTATTCCATCATGATGTAGTCCTATAACCTAGCTCACTACGGTAAGACAGCCCGTTCCTCATCAGACAGTCACTATTCCATCATGATGTAGTCCTATAACCTGGCTCACTACGGTAAGACAGCCCGTTCCTCATCAGACAGTCACTATTCCATCATGACGTAGTCCTATAACCTAGCTCACTACGGTAAGACAGCCCGTTCCTCATCAGACAGTCACTATTCCATCATGATGTAGTCCTATAACCTAGCTCACTACGGTAAGACAGCCCGTTCCTCATCAGACAGTCACTATTCCATCATGACGTAGTCCTATAACCTAGCTCACTACGGTAAGACAGCCCGTTCCTCATCAGACAGTCACTACTCCATCATGATGTAGTCCTATAACCTGGCTCACTACGGTAAGACAGCCCGTTCCTCATCAGACAGTCACTATTCCATCATGATGTAGTCCTATAACCTAGCTCACTACGGTAAGACAGTCCGTTCCTCATCAGACAGTCACTACTCCATCATGATGTAGTCCTATAACCTGGCTCACTACGGTAAGACAGCCCGTTCCTCATCAGACAGTCACTATTCCATCATGATGTAGTCCTATAACCTAGCTCACTACGGTAAGACAGTCCGTTCCTCATCAGACAGTCACTACTCCATCATGATGTAGTCCTATAACCTGGCTCACTACGGTAAGACAGCCCGTTCCTCATCAGACAGTCACTACTCCATCATGATGTAGTCCTATAACCTAGCTCACTACGGTAAGACAGCCCGTTCCTCATCAGACAGTCACTACTCCATCATGATGTAGTCCTATAACCTAGCTCACTACGGTAAGACAGCCCGTTCCTCATCAGACAGTCACTACTCCATCATGACGTAGTCCTATAACCTAGCTCACTACGGTAAGACAGCCCGTTCCTCATCAGACAGTCACTATTCCATCATGACGTAGTCCTATAACCTAGCTCACTATGGTAAGACAGCCCGTTCCTCATCAGACAGTCACTATTCCATCATGACGTAGTCCTATAACCTGGCTCACTACGGTAAGACAGCCCGTTCCTCATCAGACAGTCACTACTCCATCATGACGTAGTCCTATAACCTAGCTCACTACGTTAAGACAGCCCGTTCCTCATCAGACAGTCACTATTCCATCATGACGTAGTCCTATAACCTAGCTCACTACGGTAAGACAGCCCGTTCCTCATCAGACAGTCACTACTCCATCATGACGTAGTCCTATAACCTAGCTCACTACGGTAAGACAGCCCGTTCCTCATCAGACAGTCACTATTCCATCATGTGCTCGCCACACAGACAGAAAGACACACTCAAACCTGTTCTACTACTCCACCAGAAATAATTTTAAAAAAATATTTGCCATTGCCTGCACATCCTCTGCCCAGGCTTTCAACAACATTATCTTTCATCAGGATTCGTCCAGGCTTTCAACAACATTATCTTTCATCAGGATTCGTCCAGGCTTTCAACAACATTATCTTTCATCAGGATTTGTCCAGGCTTTCAACAACATTATCTTTCATCATGAATCGTCCAGGCTTTCAACAACATTATCTTTCATCAGGATTCGTCCAGGCTTTCAACAACATTATCTTTCATCAGGATTCGTCCAGGCTTTCAACAACATTATCTTTCATCAGGATTCGTCCAGGCTTTCAACAACATTATCTTTCATCAGGATTCGTCCAGGCTTTCAACAACATTATCTTTCATCAGGATTCGTCCAGGCTTTCAACAACATTATCTTTCATCAGGATTTGTCCAGTTGCATTCGATTCCGCACTATAGCCCAATTGTTTCTATTATTTATTATTAGTATTTTTGGGGGCGTGGCCATTGGGGGCGATAGCATCGTTTATCACTATGTTTTATGGGTACGTAATCACGATAGGACAAAGGTTGACATCGCCCAACATTGTGTGGTTGCCTGCCTCCAATAATGGTGTGTGTGTGTGTGTGTGTGTGTGTGTGTGTGTGTGTGTGCGTCTGTGTCTGTGTCTGTAGGGTGAAACATTAGCCCATGCTCATCAAACTGTCAGTGTCCTGGAGGCGTATAGCTAGGTCTGCCATGTCACCCAGAGTGACAGATCGGGGCGCGCTTCACTAAAAGTAAAAAAATGACCCTTTGTGTGTGTGTGCGCATGCGTGCCTGTGTGTGTGACATTGTGTGAGTGTGTGTGTGAGTGTGCGTCTGCGTGGCCGTGTGTGTACGTGTGTGCATGTACAGTGCCTTCAGAAACTATCCACACCCCTTGACTTTATCCACATTTTGTTGTCTTACAGCCTGAATTTAAAATGGATTAAATTGAGATTTGTTGTCACAGGCCTACACACAATACCCCATAATGTCAAAGTGAAATGATGTTTTGTAGAATTTTTTTCAAATTGATTAAAAATTTTAAAACGGAAATGTCTTGAAACGATTAGTATTAAACCCCTTTGTTATGGCAAGCCTAAATAAGTTCAGGAATATAAAAATGTGCCTCTATAGTAGATACACAGTCTCTGTTGCTCTTTCAGAAGTGGGTATTCATTGAGCCTCTCTACAGTACACTATAGAATAGCTGTAAACTTAAACAGTTTCTACAGTCTAGTCTACAGCGTGTATAGTAGACTAAAACAGTCTCTCTACAGTCTAGTCTACAGCCTGTGTAGTAGACTAAAACAGTCTCTGTTGCTCTCTCAGAAGCAGTTTATAGTGGAACTAGACCAATGTAACCAGAGTGATGTCACCAGTGCCATTGCTGCTAGTTTGGCACTTGACCTGTGGAATTGTATTGGGGGGATGGAAAGGAATGTATTCAGTCCCTTAGGGATATACACTAGATAAACAAAAGTATGTGGACACCCCTTCAAATTAGTGGATTTGGCTATTTCAACCACACTCTTTGCTGACAGGTGTATAAAATCGAGCACACAGACATGCAATCTCCATAGACAAACATTGGCAGTAGAATGTCCTTAATGAGGGGCTCAGTGACTTTCAACGTGGCACCGTTATAAGATGCCACTTTTCCAACAAGTCAGTTCATCAAATGTCTGCTCTGCTAGAGATGCCCCGGTCAACTGTAAATGTTGTTATTGTGAAGTGGAAACGTCTAAGAGCAACAACGGCTCGAAGTGGTAGGCCACACAAGTTCACAGAACGGGACTGCCGAGTGCTGGAAAATGGTCTGTTCTCGATTGCAACACTCACTACCGAGTTCCAAACTGCCTCTGGAAGCAACGTCAGTGCAATAACTGTTTGTCGGGTGCTTCATGAAATGGGTTTCCATGGCAAAGCAGCCGCACACAAGCCTAAGATCACCATTCGCAATGCCAAGCGTCGGCTGGAGTGGTGTAAAGCTTGCCGCCATTGGACGCTGGAGCAGTGGAAACGGAGAACGCTACCTACCAAAATGCATAGTGCCAATTGTAAAGTTTGGTAGAGAAGGAATAGTGGTCTGGGGCTGTTTTTCATGGTTTGGGATAGGCCCCTTAGTTCCAGTGAAGGGAAATCTTAACGCTACAGCAAAAAATTACATTCTAGACAATTCTGTGCTTCCAACTTTGTTGCAACAGTTTGGGGAGGGTCTTTCCTGTTTCAGCATGACAATGCCCCCGTGCACAAAGCAAGGTCCATACAGAAATGGTTTGTCGAAATCGGTGTGGAAGAACTTGACTGGCCTGCACAGAGCCCTGACCTCAATCTCATCGAACACCTTTGGGATGAATTGGAACGCCGACTGCGAGCCAGGGCTAATCGCCCAACATCAGTGCCCAACCTCACTAATGCTCTTGTGGCTGAATGGAAGCAAGTCCCCGCAGCAATGTTCCAACATCTAGTGGAAAGCCTTCCCAGAAGAGTGGAGGCTGTTATAGCAGCAAAGGGGGGACAAACTCCATATTAATACCCATGATTTTGGAGTGAGATGTTTGACGTGCCGGTGTCCACATACGTTTGGTCATGTGGTGTATATAGTGGAGTACAGGATGAGAGAGAGAGACAGAGAAATGGAAGAGGAGAGGAGGAAAGGAAGATAGTTAAAGAGACATCATTTACATTTTAGTCATTTAGCAGACGCTCTTATCCAGAGCAACTTACAGTTAGTGAATATATATTATTATTTTTTTATACTGGCCCCCCGTGGGAATCGAACCCACAACCCTGGCGTTGCAAACACCATGCTCTATCAACTGAGCTACATCCCTGCCGGCCATTCCCTCCCCTACCCTGGACAACTGTGCGCCGCCCATGAGTCTCCCGGTCGCGGCCGGCTGCGACAGAGCCTGGATTCGAACCAGGATCTCTAGTGGCACAGTTAGCACTGCGATGCAGTGCCTTAGACCACTGCGCCACTCAGGAGACATAGTGGATTCAGTAGATTTTATGGGCCCAGTGTTTCCACAGCAACCAAGACAGAGGTTACGCTGAGGCTCAGTCAGAGAACAAGAGAGAGATGGAAAGAGATGGAGGGAGAGAAAGAGATAGACAGAGGGGAGGCTGAGAGTGAACGAGTGAGAGAGAAGAGCGCGTGTGTGTGTATACAACGTATAAATGACAGCGGTGTAAGCCTCCACACTGAAACATATCCCCCTGTGAACTTCATACACAGATTCCAGGAGCTAATTCAGGAACGGACACCTCTCTCACCTCCTCTCCCCTCTTCTCTCCCCCTTTCCTACTCTCTCTCTCTCTCTCTCTCTCTCTCTCTCTCTCTCGTGTATTTTAGTTTTTTAGGGAGGAATACTTGGGAACAGATTTCCTAAATTATACACATTTTTTAGCTGAATTCCTGGTGATTTTAGTATGTTTTTATACCAATTTTCCGGATTGACTGACGTTCTTGTCTTAAAGTAATGATGGACTGTCGTTTCTCTTTGCTTATTTGAGCTGTTACCATAATATGGACTTGGTCTTTTACCAAGTGCGTCTGCTAAATGACTAAAATGTAAAATGTAGGGCTATCTTCTGTATACCACCCCTACCTTGTCACAACACAACTGATTGGCTCAAACGCATTAATAAGGAAATAAATTCCACAAATTAACTTTTTTAACAAGGCACACCTGTTAATTGAAATGCATTCCAGGTGACTACCTCATGAAGCTGGTTGAGAGAATGCCAAGAGTGTGCAAAGCTGTCATCAAGGCAAAAGGTGGCTACTTTGAAGAATCTAAAATCTAAAATATATTTGGATTTGTTTAACACTTTTTTGGTTACGATATGATTCCATATGTGTTATTTCATAGTTGTGATGTCTTCACTATTATTCTACAATGTAGAAAATAGTAAATATAAAGAAAAACCCTTGAATGAGTAGGTGTGTCCAAACTTTTGACTGGTACTGTATGTGACGATGCCATATTCGTGTACAGCAGCAGTTGGTTTATGTGTGTGTGCGTGCGTGTGAGGGGATCGGGAGAGAGGTGACACCACGAGAATAGAGCTACATACAGTGAAGACAGAGGAGAACAGAAATAGTCCACACACACACAGACCTGCAGTGGAAGTCATGTACCCCTATCCCCGATGTGCCTCCCAAACTAATCATGTCGCTATGGCAACCACACATCGCAAAACATAAACAACAACCTACAACCTCGCGTGTGTGGTGTGTGTTTTAGAGATCCTTGCGGCCCTATCAGCTGAGTTGGTCTGATTCATTTGACTCCTACAGTGTCATCTTTTCCTTCAATATTGAATATTGCTTCAAGTTATTTCCTTTCCCTTGTCTTATTAAACCTCACGCAGTCGCTTAGTAAATCCCTATCAAGCCCCACTGTCTTTTTCCAAGCCTCCCTCTCTCCCTTTTTCCAAGCCTCCCTCTCTCCCTTTTTCCAAGCCTCCCTCTCTCCCTTTTTCCAAGCCTCTCTCTCTCCCTTTTTCCAAGCCTCTCTCTCTCCTTTTTTCCAAGTCTCCCTCTCTACCTTTTTCCAAGCCTCTCTCTCTACCTTTTTCCAAGCCTCTCTCTCTACCTTTTTCCAAGCCTCCCTCTCGCCCTTTTTCCAAGCCTCCCTCTCTCCCTTTTTCCAACCTCATTTCTTTCTTCCTCCGTATATATCTGTATCTGTATTTATCTCTCTCTCTCTCTCTCCCTCTCTTCCTCTAGATCTGAGGGACTCCAGACAGAACAGAGACCACAAACGTCTAACTACCTGAAACCAGAACCAGGAAGTAAACAACACAGACAACAACAACATCATGAAGACCTCCACCGTCTTGCTCCTCCTCTCAGTCCTCGCCTCACTCTCTTGTTCCCAGAGCGACTCTCCGGAAGTCATCGTCACAACGCAGGCAGGAAGCATACGCGGCATCCGCCTACCGACGCCCGACAGGAGTCACGTGACCGCTTTCCTTGGCATCCCATTCGCCGAGCCCCCGCTGGGCAAGAAGCGCTTCCGTAAGGCGGAGCCCAAGAAGCCGTGGTTGGGCGTGTTTGACGCTAGCTCCTACCCCAACGCCTGCTATCAGTTCGTTGACACCTCTTTCCCCGGGTTCCAAGGATCTGAGATGTGGAACCCCAACAGGTTTACATTTACTTTGACATTTTCCAGTGTTCCGAGATATGTAACCCCAAATGGTTGATTGTTTTAGACATCCTCTGGTTGCGTCCCTAAATGCACTATATTCCCTATTTAGTGCAGTACTTTTGACCAGGGCTCATAGGACTCTGTTCAAAAGCAGTGCACTATTTAGGACATACGTTGTGTTTCAATGTTATTTTATTCATCTCTTTTCTTCTATTTTACTTCCTTTCATTATTTAACTGTAAAGTGTGTTTGTGGTTTTAAAATGACTTCTTGAAATAAAGTTTGATTATACCAGTTGTGATGGTAGCTAGCAAGGGCACAATGTTTAATAAATACAGTTTGATTTGATTTGATTCCAACAGGGAGATGAGTGAGGACTGCCTCTACCTCAACGTCTGGGTCCCGGCCTCCCCCAGACCTCACAACCTCACTGTGATGGTGTGGATCTACGGTGGAGGCTTCTACAGGTAGGTAGCCCAGTGGGCTAAGGAGATGGGCCTGTAACTGGAGGGTTTGATCTGGCAACTAGAGGACTGCTGGGTTCACATCCTAACAACAATCCCCTAACTACCATTGTGCCCTTATGCAAAGCACAACATACTCTCCATCCAGGGGTGCTTGGTGTGTATGATATCTGAGTGAGAAATGAACAAAACACAACATGCTCTCTATCCAGAGACAAAGTTCCATGTAACATATGGACAATAATGTTCTATTGTTCTATAGTGGCTCCTCATCCCTGGATGTGTACGACGGACGTTACCTGGCCAACTCGGAGAGGGTGGTGGTGGTGTCCATGAACTACCGTGTCGGGGCCTTTGGTTTCCTGGCTCTTCGTGGCTCCTCGGAGGCCCCTGGGAACGTGGGGCTCCTAGACCAACGTATGGCCCTCCAGTGGGTCCAGGATAACATACATATCTTCGGGGGCAACCCCAAGCAGGTAATGATAATAAAGAGTTTGTGTGTGCGCTTGTGCCTGCGTGCTTGGGAGATGCTCTCTACAAATTCAATATTAATATTATGAACTACTACTACTACTACTACTACTACTCCCAGGTGACCATCTTTGGGGAGAGTGCCGGAGCAGTCTCTGTGGGGATGCACCTCCTGTCTCCAGATAGTCGCCCCACCTTCACCCGAGCCATCCTCCAGAGTGGAGTCCCCAACTGTCCCTGGGCCACTGTTACACCCGCTGAAGCCCAGCGGAGGGCAGCCATGTTGGGGAAGCTGGTGGGCTGTCCCTCTGGGGGTAACAACACAGAGCTGGTGGACTGTCTCCGTAACAAGCCCCCCCAGGACCTCATCGACCAGGAGTGGCAGGTAATTTACATTTACGTTTTACGTAAAGTTGTACATTTATGTGTACCTTTATATTTACGTTTTACGCAAAGTTAAAACATTTGCATAAAGCTTTGCATTTATGTTTACCTTTATATGTATATATGCATATTTTACTTTAAAATGTTTGTTTACATGTGCATTTAAACTTTTCATTTTACTTTTATGTTTTACTTTTTTAAGGAATGTGTTCTCAATTAGGCTAAATAGAGAAATAAACAGTCAAGGTTTTGAAATTTATATTTTATCATTATTAAGTAGTAAAGTTATATAGTGAATAGGGTGCCTATGGTTTATTTGATATTATTTACCTTTTTTTCCAGGTCATGCCATGGTCGGCCATCTTCCGTTTCTCCTTCGTGCCGGTCATCGATGGCGTGGTCCTTCCTGACAACCCAGAGGCCATGCTGTCATCAGGCAACATCAAAGACACCCAAATCCTGCTGGGAGTCAACCAGGATGAGGGCTCCTTCTTCCTCCTCTACGGAGCCCCCGGCTTCAGCAAGGTGTGTGTGTGTGTGTGTTAGGGCCGTGACGATACCAGTATCGCGATACTCATTAGTATCGTTGCAAGGAAACAAAACACAAATCAGATTTAACTTCTTTAGGAAAACAGCCCTAATGTTGGAAACAAACATCATTATGTTGTCATCCAGAGACACATTTATTTATTTTCCAAGCTATAGCACACAATAATTTACATACAGCAGGTTTCAAACTTTCAAACAAGACCAAAGAGTTTGTTCTGCTTCGTGTTTTCATTTTTGCCATGGAAAATATATTGTGATACTAGTATCGTCACAGCCCTAGTGTGTGTGTGTGTGTGTGTGTGTGTGTATGCGCTCCACTGACACTGATACAATTCCACCCTAATCTTTCATTGGCACTCCATAGGACAACGAGTCGTTAATCTCCCGTGAGGACTTCCTGGAGAGCGTGAAGCTGAGTGTCCCGCACGCCAACGAAATCGGCCAGGAGGCTGTGGTGCTGCAGGTAGGTGGACCAGCAGGTTGCTGGTTCGAATCCTGGGTGAGCCGGGCGCTGAAAAAAAGTTTGAATTGATCTGGCAACTTGAGAGTTGCTGGATGTGTGTGATTAGTGAAACAAATAGTCTAATAAAGTTGTGTTGTATAAAGGTCCCCGGTTTGAATACAAGTCTAATAAAGTTGTGTTGTATAAAGGTCCCCGGTTTGAATACCGGTCTAATAAAGTTGTGTTGTATAAAGGTCCCCGGTTCGTATACCGGTCTAATAAAGTTGTGTTGTATAAAAGGTGCCCGGTTCGAATACCGGTCGAATAAAGTTGTGTTGTATAAAGGTGCCCAGTTCGAATACCGGTCTAATAAAGTTGTGTTGTATGAAGGTCCCAGGTTCGAATACCGGTCTAATAAAGTTGTGTTGTATAAAGGTCCCAGGTTCGAATACCGGTCTAATAAAGTTGTGTTGTATAAAGGTCCCCGGTTTGAATACTGGTCTAATAAAGTTGTGTTGAATTAAAGTCCCCGGTTTGAATACCGGTCTAATAAAGTTGTGTTGTATAAAGGTACCCGGTTTGAATACCGGTCGAATAAAGTTGTGTTGTATAAAGGTTCCAGGTTCGAATACCTGTCTAATAAAGTTGTGTTGTATAAAGGTCCCCGGTTTGAATACCGGTCTAATAAAGTTGTGTTGTATAAAGGTCCCCGGTTTGAATACCGGTCTAATAAAGTTTTATTGTGTTGCAGTACACTGACTGGTTCGATGAGAACAACGGAGCAAAGAACCGAGACTCCCTGGATGACGTGGTCGGAGACCATAATGTCATCTGCCCCCTGCAGCACTTTGCCAGGACATACTCCCAGTTCCACTCTAACCTGGGTGCCAACAATGGACAACAGGCAGGTAACGCTGGGGCCATGACCAAGGACGGGAACTCACAAGGTAAGAATGGTTCATGAATGTTTTTCAAATATGTTATTTCATGTCTTGATTGGTTTTTAAAGTAACTGTTCAGTGAAAATCTCACTTTTAAAAGTTCATATTCTGTTACCTCATACCCAAATAATGTTGTTGGCTCATCCTATACTCTTATTTGTGGCAAAGCAAAAATGTGAGATTTTTTTTTAAAACCCCACCTTAAACTTGTATCACAAACAGACGTTAAAAAAATGCTTGCTATTTCCTGCTCCTGAGGAGGATGAGCTGGCCAATCAGAAGTCTACTGGCATGAATATGTTTGATACCTGCGTGGCTTAAGGTGACCATGCCCCCGAGTAGGGTACAGACGTAGGGTACTCCCATGTAATTAGCCTAACTTTGGCGTCATCCTAAGTAAACTGTCGTTTCAATAAACATTTTCAGCAGCATCACGTGTCGTTATTAACATACTTGGCACAACAACAAATTATTTGCATGATACGTATGCTGCCACTGTGTTACCCGACCTGCTAACACTGACAGTAAAGCTAGTAAAGCTGTCTCATTATACTGACCTGCTAACACTGACAGTAAAGCAAGGAAAGCTGTCACATTATACTGACCTGCTAACACTGACAGTAAAGCTGTCACATTATACTGACCTGCTAACACTGACAGTAAAGCTGTCTCATTATACTGACCTGCTAACACTGACAGTAAAGCAAGGAAAGCTGTCACATTATACTGACCTGCTAACACTGACAGTAAAGCTGTTGCATTATACTGACCTGCTAACACTGACAGTAAAGCTGTCACATTATACTGACCTGCTAACACTGACAGTAAAGCTGTCTCATTATACTGACCTGCTAACACTGACAGTAAAGCAAGTAAAGCTGTCTCATTATACTGACCTGCTAACACTGACAGTAAAGCTAGTAAAGCTGTCTCATTATACTGACCTGCTAACACTGACAGTAAAGCTAGTAAAGCTGTCTCATTATACTGACCTGCTAACACTGACAGTAAAGCTGTCTCATTATACTGACCTGCTAACACTGACAGTAAAGCTGTCACATTATACTGACCTGCTAACACTGACAGTAAATCTGTCTCATTATACTGACCTGCTAACACTGACAGTAAAGCTGTCACATTATACTGACCTGCTAACACTGACAGTAAAGCAAGTAAAGCTGTCTCATTATACTGACCTGCTAACACTGACAGTAAAGCTAGTAAAGCTGTCTCATTATACTGACCTGCTAACACTGACAGTAAAGCAAGTAAAGCTGTCTCATTATACTGACCTGCTAACACTGACAGTAAAGCTAGTAAAGCTGTCTCATTATACTGACCTGCTAACACTGACAGTAAAGCTGTCTCATTATACTGACCTGCTAACACTGACAGTAAAGCAAGTAAAGCTGTCTCATTATACTGACCTGCTAACACTGACAGTAAAGCTAGTAAAGCTGTCTCATTATACTGACCTGCTAACACTGACAGTAAAGCTGTCTCATTATACTGACCTGCTAACACTGACAGTAAAGCAAGTAAAGCTGTCTCATTATACTGACCTGCTAACACTGACAGTAAAGCAAGTAAAGCTGTCTCATTATACTGACCTGCTAACACTGACAGTAAAGCTGTCTCATTATACTGACCTGCTAACACTGACAGTAAAGCTGTCTCATTATACTGACCTGCTAACACTGACAGTAAAGCAAGTAAAGCTGTCTCATTATACTGACCTGCTAACACTGACAGTAAAGCTAGTAAAGCTGTCTCATTATACTGACCTGCTAACACTGACAGTAAAGCTGTCTCATTATACTGACCTGCTAACACTGACAGTAAAGCTGTCTCATTATACTGACCTGCTAACACTGACAGTAAAGCTGTCTCATTATACTGACCTGCTAACACTGACAGTAAAGCAAGTAAAGCTGTCTCATTATACTGACCTGCTAACACTGACAGTAAAGCTAGTAAAGCTGTCTCATTATACTGACCTGCTAACACTGACAGTAAAGCTGTCACATTATACTGACCTGCTAACACTGACAGTAAAGCTAGTATAGCTGTTGCATTATACTTACGTCACTGTTTGTTTACGCCTAGCTTTTTCGCTGGTTAACTGACGTTAGCTGGCTGGCTAGCAAGAGAAGTTAATCTCGATCTAATTTGCTAGTCTTAGATTTGCCGCGTAACTACTTCCAGTCTTTGCCTGCCCTTGAACAGTCTAGGTATCTAGAAAAGTTGATTATTTTTGGCTTGCCTATATGTCCTTTCAACTTGCCGGAGACCAGCTGGGGAGACAACCTTACCAAATGGCCCAAAGTAGCCTATGGCAATATCTACACCTACTTGGTGGAATCTCCAGGTTTACACAGGCAATACACATAGCTAGTTAGACACAAACAAGTATTAGCTAGCGACTTACCGTGAATGAAGTGGTCAGGGATTCATTCTGGTGTCCTGGTGTCATTCTATGCTCTCTAGCTGGAGTTTACCTCTACCTGTTTGACCACCGTGCGTCTAACCTGGCGTGGCCTGAGTGGATGGGCGTTATCCATGGTTACGAGATAGAGTTTGTGTTCGGCATGCCCCTGGAGAAGAGACTCAACTACACAGCCGAGGAGGAGAAACTGAGCCGACGCATGATGAGATACTGGGCTAACTTCGCACGCACCGGGTAAGAGAGAGAGAGAGAGGGCGGGCGGGATAGAAAGAGAGCGAAGAGAGAGAGAGAGAGAGAGAGAAGAGAGAGAGAGAGAGAAAGAGGGGGAGAGAGCGAGAAAGAGGGGGAGAGGGGGAGAGAAAGAGAGAGAAAGAGGGAGAGAGAGAGCGAGAGAGAGAGAGCGAGCGAGAGAGAAGGGTTAAAGGGTATAGGGTGTATGTCTGTCTATGGAAGCACACTGAAAGCTGTCCAACCCTAATCTATTCTCTTTCTTTCTCTCTCTCTCTGACTCCCTCCTTCCACCCTCTTCCACCTCTCTCTCCAGTAACCCCAACATCAATTTTGACGGCAGTGTGGATAGCAGGCGGAGGTGGCCCCAGTTCACCAACAGTGAGCAAAAACACGTGGGTCTGAACACAGAATCTCTAAAGATCCACAAGGGCCTGCGGAACCAGCTGTGTGCATTCTGGAACCGCTTTCTGCCACGCCTCCTCAATATCACCGGTAAGGGGGTTACACACGCACGCATATTCATTATTGAACTAATTATTGGGCTGCAAGTATACAGTACCAGTCAAAAGTTTGGACACACCTACTCATTCAAGGGTTTTTCTTTATTTTTACTATTTTCGACATCAAAACTATGAAATAACACATATGGAATCATGTAGTAACCAAAAACGTGTTAAACAAATCAAAATATATTTTAGATTTTAGATTCTTCAAAATAGCCACCCTTTACCTTGATGACAGCTTTGCACACTCTTGGCATTCTCTCAACCAGCTTCATGAGGTAGTCACCTAGAATGCTTTTCCAACAGTCTTGAAGGAGTTCCCACATATTAATTGAATTCTAAATAAATCACAGACAGTGTCATTAGCAAAACACCCCCACATCATCACACCTCCTCCTCCATGCTTCACGGTGGGAACCACACATGCGGAGATCATCCGTTCACCTACTCTGCGTCTCACAAAGACACGGCAGTTGGAACCAGAAATCTCACATTTGGACAGATTTCCACCGGTCTAATGTCCATTGCTCGTGTTTCTTGACCCAAGCAAGTCTCTTCTTCTTATTGGTATCCTTTAGTAGGGGTTTCTTTGCAGCAATTCGACCATGAAGGCCTGATTCACGCAGTCTCCTCTGAACAGTTGATGTTGAGATGTGTCTGTTACTTGAACTCTGTGAAGCATTTATTTGGGCTGCAATTTCTGAGGCTGGTAACACTAATGAACTTATCCTCTGCAGCAGAGGTAACTCTGGGTCTTCCATTCCTGTGGCGGTCCTCATGAGAGCCAGTTTCATCATAGCGCTTGATGGTTTATGCGACTGCACTTGAAGAAACCTTCAAAGTTCTTCACATTTTCCGGATTGACCTTCATGTCTTAAAGTAATGATGGACTGTCGTTTCTCTTTGCTTATTTGAGCTGTTCTTGCCATAATATGGACTTGGTCTTTTACCAAATAGGGCTATCTTCTGTATACCACCCCTCCCTTGTCACAACACAACTGATTGGCTCAAACACATTAACAAGGAAAGAAATTCCACAAATTAACTTTTTAACAAGGCACACCTGTTAATTGAAATGCATTCCAGGTGACTACCTCATGAATCTGGTTGAGAGAATGCCAATAGTGTGCAAAGCTGTCATCAAGGCAAAGGGTGGCTACTTTGAAGAATCTCAAATCTCAAATATATTTTGATTTGTTTAACACTTTTTTGGTTACTACATGATTCCATATGTGTTATTTCATTGTTTTGATGTCTTCACTATTATTCTACAATGTAGAAAATAGTAAAAATAAAGAAAAACCCTGGAATGAGTAGGTGTGTCCAAACTTTTGACTGGTACTGTATATTCAACTGATTCATACAGAGGGTTAATTAATATTCTGAGGGAGCTCTGTGCAGCTAACTGTCTTTTACAGGGAAAAGACTCAACTGACTGACAGAACTATAAAAATAACTGAGACAGGAGAGATAGAGGGGGGCGAGAGAAGAGAGAGCGAGAGAGAAGGGGCGAGAGAGCGGGGGGAGAGAGAGACCGGGGAGGGGGTGAGATGATGTGGATTGTTTGGTTTTGCAGTGGAACTTTGTTCATGGTCAGTATTGCAAACTATAGCTACACCCCTTCCTGCTAAACTGACCCAGAGTCAGATTGGATGAAGAAGTGTAGGACAATGATGTCATAGACTTTAAGGTTAGTTCCGGATTCTATATGCCATGCATGCGTTCTCGGGAGCCATACGTTGCATCCAGTGGTTAAATTGTAAATCGGGAGGTGCCGGAACAAAAAGTGAGCGCGAGAGGGGGGTGACCTGGGGAGTTCTGAGGTACCGGACCGCATTAGAAAAATAAATCACCTTTATAATAAAGCATTGCATGCATATCATCTCATTTGCGTAGTGACATTGAGCAGTAGAGTAGAGGCACTTAAAGAAGTTGGATCTGGGAAAAATGTGGCCTTTTATAAATGCATTTCATTCAATTCTACGTCATTTTACGTCGTTTTACATGACTGGTGACTTTGGCAGAATCTTTTTTTAATACAGCACAAATTATCGAAATGACAGGCTACTTTGACACTGGCAAACTGAGAATCTGAGATCAATGAAAACGACCTAGTCTTGAATCCATCAATAGCCTATGCCTAAGTGTGTGGAGACATATTGTAGGCTACAATATGAGGAGGAAGTTATAGTCCTAAACATGCTTTCCAGTTTCACTGACTCACCCAATGATGCGCATCTCACTCACTGGTGGTGGCCAATGTGCTCGTGCCAAAAGCCTCTCTCTCTCTCTCTTTTGTAAAACAATATTTGGAAATTGATCAAATATTTTGGTAGCCTACAGCATAGAGTCTTCACTTTTCAGCAGGAGCCATTTGCTTTCCAACCTGTGTTTTCCCTCAATTGTATTTGAAATATTGCGAAAGGCCTGTTTTGTCTGCATGTTTTTTCACAGACAAATTTGCCGCGCGTTCCCGACTGTAGGCTATTCCTTGTTATTGGGCTACAATCCACAACTAGGCTATATATATATATATATATATATATTTTTTTTTTTAAGCTATTAATCCCCAGTGGTTAAATTGTAGGCCTTCTCATGGTGTAGTAGGCTATTCTGAATGATTTCATTTATTTCTGAACAGACAGCAGTAATTCTATAACTTTGTCAAATGTATTTCAATGTATCAGGGGTGCTGCAGCTCCTCCAGAACCCTTCACTGTGATTCTATAAGGAAATAAATGATGAAGTGCAACGCTGGAGAGATGAGAGTTGCAGGCTCATGTCTATCAGAGCAGAGAGAGGGAGAGAGATCATAGAAAGTTAATCTCATTCTAGTAATGTGAAAGATACTGGCGCGCTTCACACAGCCACGGCCACGTGTTGGTCTCAAACATGGGTTACAATAATAATAATAATAATTATAATTATAATTATAATAATAATAATAATAATGTTGCGCAAACCATAAACCCGGGCCGGCCCAAAACGAATCGACTTTTTCGACACAACGTTTTTTTGTGGGGGCAGGAGAATTAACGAAGAGGCAACTCGAATGAACTTTGATCGCTTTTATTATAATTTTTATATTGAAAAAAGTGAATTATTTTTCATGCCAGGAAGAGGTACAGGATCCGGCCAAATAGGTTCTGGAACAAAACAGTCCATTAACGGAGAGGTGCCGGATCCTGTTTCCGGCAGGATCCGTCTCAAATTAAGCACTGATTGCATCCTCTGTAGCTCAGCTGGTAGAGCACGGCGCTTGTAACGCCAAGGTAGTGGGTTCGAACCCGGGACCACCCATACACAAAAAAATGTATGCATGACTGTAAGTCGCTTTGGATAAAAGCGTCTGCTAAATGGCATATTATTATTATTATATTATTATCCCAAATGGAACCCTAATCTCTAGTGCACTACTTTTGACCAGGGCCCATAGGTTAGCAGGATGAAGAGAATCACGGAACTCCTCTGGGCCTTCCACTCTTCTATGACATCACCGATGCCCAGACCTTATTGAACTCATTCTAGGGCCTTTTACTCTGGTCCCTGTTAACTTAGGCTTTCTATTGTTGACTTCAGCACCCGTTCCCCTTTCAATCAGAATTCTCTTATCTTTTAGCTAATATCGTTTTATCACATTATGCTTCGTTTTTTATAGTTATTTTCTTAAGTTACGTATTTTTTTTGGTATTTTAAATCATTCTCATCTTTCTATTTTCATCTTTCATTTACAACTCCTATTTAATCTCCCCTTCATTTCCTCCTCCTTCATCAGTATTCCCTCCTCCTTCATCAGTATTCCCTCCTCCTTCATCAGTATTCCCTCCTCCTTCATCAGTATTCCCTCCTCCTTCATCAGTATTCCCTCCTCCTTCATCAGTATTCCCTCCTCCTTCATCAGTATTCCCTCCTCCTTCGTCAGTGTGTGTGTGTATGTGTGTGTTCCGTGTGTGATCCATGTTTGTATACCAAAAATCACTGTGTGTTAATGTTAGAGATCTGTGTGAAACATGTCTGGTAATCCTCTGACCCCTAACCTATGACCTCTGGTCAGATAAACAGGGTCTCCCACCCTGGGTTCCTCTCTGACTGTGACTCTTTGACTGATAGTGTGTGATTCCATCTGTGACTGATAGTGTGTGATTCCATCTGTGGGTGAGAGTGGTCACTGTCTTTCACTTGTAGTAATCTCTCTCTCTCTGTCTCTCTTTCTCTCTCCCCTCTCTCTCTTTCTGTCTCTCTTTCTCTCTCCCCTCTCTCCCCCCTTCCCCCCTCTCTCTCCCCTCTCTCTCTCTCTGTCCCCTCTCTCCTCTCTCTCTCTCTCTCTCTCTCCCCTCTCGCTCTCTCTCTCTTTCTCTCTCTCCCCCCCTCTCTCTCTCTCTTTCTCTCTCTCTCCCCCCTCTCTCTCTCTCTCTCTTCCCTCTCTCCCTCTCTTTCTCTCCCCTCTCTCGCTCCCCTCTCTCTCGCTCTCTCTTCCTCCCCAGATAACATAGACGAGGCAGAGCGTCAGTGGAAGGTGGAGTTCCATCGCTGGTCCTCCTACATGATGCATTGGAAGAGCCAGTTCGACCATTACAGCAAGCAGGAGCGCTGCACTGACCTCTGAGGAGAGGGGAGAGAGAGAGAGATGCCGAGAGATGTCCTTCCATATTCTCCTACATGTCTTCATGTGATATGTTGAGGCTTGATATGTTGAAGCTTGATATGTTGAGGTTTGATATGTTGAGACTTGTTATGCTGAGGCTTCATATGTTGAGGTTTGATATGTTGAGGCTTGATATGTTGAGGTTTGATATGTTGAGGTTTGATATGTTGAGGCTTGATATGTTGAGGCTTGATATGTTGAGGCTTGATATGTTGAGGCTTGATATGTTGAGGTTTGATATGTTGAGGCTTGATATGTTGAGGCTTGATATGTTGAGGCTTGATATGTTGAGGCTTGATATGTTGAGGCTATTATATTTAACTCAATGTGTTTTTTCTGGTTTCCATTGCAGAGGGTATAGCAGGTCCATAAGACTATTCATCAGACAGGAGTTATGGAAGGAGGTGGTCATTGATGAAGAGTGTGAATATGTGTGTCATTACAGTACCTCTGTATGTGTGTGACTGAACCTCTGGGTCCCACCCACCTCACACTTTTTTAATATATTTTTTGTATTACTTAACTTTATTATTTTCCAGTTGATACAAATTTCACGATCTTCTTATTTTAAATTATCTTTATTTAAAACAGCTACTGTTGTCTACCTATGTATCTGTTCACTTTTCGTTAGTCTAGATCTCATTCATCCCTCCTCCTTCCTTCCTAGTCTGAGTCTGCGTGGGTCCAAATGTAAAACCTAAAACCACTGATCAACTATTATATTATTCTAGGAATCTGGAGCAATGTAAATCCCTGTGTGCTGGGTTAGAAAAGAACTGCACTGAAACAGTTAAGACTGTGTGTGTGTGTGCGTGTGTGTGTGTGTGTGTGTGTGTGTGTGTGTGTGTCACACTGTATGTAGTTATATGTGTTATGTTACATGTAGTTATATGTGTTATGATCGCTGAACTCTGCTTTAATATTAGTTTTCTGTGCACGTCTTTCAATCCATAGTGTGTTTATGAACTGTGTATGCACTTGTCTGCATATATCCACTACTGATGTTGTCTCCGTACCAACGGTTGATATGTTTCACTCCTCCATCCCCCTCTCCATCCCTCCATCTCTCATCTATTCCTCCCTCTCCATCCCTCCATCTCTCTCACCTATTCCTCCCTCTCCATCCCTCCATCTCTCACCTATTCCTCCCTCTCCATCCCTCTCCATCCCTCCCTCCCCCTCTCCATCCCTCCATCTCTCATCTATCCCTCCATCTCTCTCATCTATTCCTCCCTCTCCATCCCTCCATCTCTCTCATCTATTCCTCACTCTCATCCCTCCATCTCTCATCTATTCCTCCCTCTCTCATCTATTCTTCCATCTCTCTCACCTATTCCTCCCTCTCTATCCCTCCATCTCTCATCTATTCCTCCCTCTCCATCCCTCCATCTCTCTCACCTATTCCTCCCTCTCCATCCCTCCATCTCTCTCACCTATTCCTCCCTCTCCATCCCTCCATCTCTCTCATCTATTCCTCCCTCTCCATCCCTCCATCTCTCATCTATTCCTCCCTCTCCATCCCTCCATCTCTCTCACCTATTCCTCCCTCTCTCTCATCTATTCCTCCCTCTCCATCCCTCCATCTCTCTCACCTATTCCTCCCTCTCCATCCCTCCATCTCTCTCATCTATTCCTCCCTCTCTATCCCTCCCTCTCTCATCTATTCCTCCCTCTCCATCCCTCCATCTCTCATCTATTCCTCCCTCTCCATCCCTCCATCTCTCTCACCTATTCCTCCCTCTCCATCCCTCCATCTCTCTCACCTATTCCTCCCTCTCTCTCACCTATTCCTCCCTCTCCATCCCTCCATCTCTCATCTATTCCTCCCTCTCCATCCCTCCATCTCTCTCACCTATTCCTCCCTCTCCATCCCTCCATCTCTCTCACCTATTCCTCCCTCTCTCTCACCTATTCCTCCCTCTCCATCCCTCCATCTCTCATCTATTCCTCCCTCTCCATCCCTCCATCTCTCTCACCTATTCCTCCCTCTCCATCCCTCCCTCTCTCACCTATTCCTCCCTCTCCATCCCTACATCTCTCTCACCTATTCCTCCCTCTCTATCCCTCCCTCTCTCATCTATTCCTCCCTCTCATCTATTCCTCCATCTCTCTCATCTATTCCTCCCTCTCCATCCCTCCATCTCTCTCATCTATTCCTCCCTCTCCATCCCTCCATCTCTCTCACCTATTCCTCCCTCTCCATCCCTCCATATCTCACCTATTCCTCCCTCTCCATCCCTCCATCTCTCTCATCTATTCCTCCCTCCATCTCTCTCATCTATTCCTATACATCTCTCCCCTTTCCACTCCCCCCTCTTTCCACCTCCCCTTCACTGTCTCTTCCCCCTCCATCCCTCTCTCTCTCTTCCATCCATCCATCCATCACTCCGTGTCCCCAGAGGATGAGCGTTCTCGTTAGTCTAATGGAGGCTGAAGTAATTCGCTCAGAGCGTGTGTGTGTGAGTAATTCACTCAGAGCGTGTGTGAAACAGCAGGACGCTGCGTCTGCCCTTCACTGGCTATGAGACAGACAGGCCTGGCTGGGCTGTGTACTGCAGTGGCTGGGGTTGATGAAGAGAAGGAGAGAGAGATGGAGGAAGGGGGGAGAGAGAGGAGACAGAGAGACCAGGGAGAGGAAAGAGAGGAATAGGGGAGAGAAGGAGGGAGAGAGAGAAGGAGGGAGAGAGAGATGGAGGGAGAGAGAGATGGAGGAAGGAGGGAGAGAGAGAGGTGGAGGAAGAAAGAGATAGAAAGGGAAGAAAAACAAGAAAACAGGGTTATGTACTCCCCTCCTGTCTGTACCAGGGTTATGTACTCCACTCCTGTCTATACCAGGGTTATGTACTCCACTCCTGTCTGTACCAGGGTTATGTACTCCACTCCTGTCTATACCAGGGTTATGTACTCCACTCCTGTCTATACCAGGGTTATGTACTCCACTCCTGTCTGTACCAGGGTTATGTACTCCACTCCTGTCTGTACCAGGGTTATGTACTCCACTCCTGTCTATACCAGGGTTATGTACTCCACTCCTGTCTGTACCAGGGTTATGTACTCCACTCCTGTCTATACCAGGGTTATGTACTCCACTCCTGTCTGTACCATGGTTATGTACTCCACTCCTGTCTGTACCAGGGTTATTTATCTTTAATGTGACATATACATAATACCTCTTTGTGGGTTTTTCTTTATCTTTTTCAGTATGTTATTTTTGTGTTACAGTTGCATGTTTACACCAACTACGGTGTCAGTATAATGGACTGTTGTGAGTTTGGCTGCTCTCTCGAGGGCTTTGTGATAAGTCCGTCTGTCTACTCGTATGTGTCTGTCTGTGTGTTCATCTGTGTGATGGTCTGTCTATATTTGTGTGATGTCATGTGTGTGATGTCATATTTATTTCAACTCTCGTCCGTTGACACTGTAGAAGGAATCAGGATCAGCCTTGTGATTGGTCAGTAGGTCTTCCAGCAAAGCATTGTGATTGGTTTATTTACCGGGCATGTACAACTCCTATTTAACGACTGGAGTAGAGTAGTCTAGCTTTAAAAAACAAAGTAAAAAAAAAAAAAACGTATATTGAGAAGAATTGTAAAAAGTGAAAGACTATCTGTAAGTATTTAGATACTGGTTCACTCCCAAATGGCACCCTAATCCCATAGGGCTCTGGTCAAAAGTAGTGGACCCTGGTCAAAAGTAGTGCACTATATAGGGAATAGGGTGCTATTTGGGACGCAACCACTTTGTTTGACTGAAAAGATTGCATGTGTGTATCACAGGAGGTTGGTGGCACCTTAATTGGGGAGGACGTGCTCGTGGTAATGGCTGGAGCAGAATCAGTGCAATGGTATCAAATACCATCACATGGTCTCCAGGTGTTTGATGCCATTCCATTGGCTCCGTTCCGGCCATTATTATGAGCCGTCCTCCCCTCAGCAGACTCCTGTGGGGTGTATGAATGGCTGTGTGCGTGAGTGTTCTGATGAGTGAGTGACAGTTGCTCAAGCACCTCTTGTCCAATAAGAGGGCCTGCTTACCCTTTCTCCTCCAATAATATCCCCTGATGCATGTCCCAAGCACCCACCCCCATCTCTCTGCATTCTACTCCAAATGCATGACTGTTATTTTCTGATGTGATATTTCCCCCGATGTACCGATTTGTATTTGGATTATTATTATGACAACTATTATAAAATATTATAGCTTTGAGATTACAGTTGACGTTAGCAATAATATAACGCATATGATGAAAATATATTTGATATTTAAATGCATTGACATTTATTGTACGTTGACGACAATGATGATGATGATGATGGATATTATTACCATTAACAATGAAAGGGAGGCTATATCTGGATAAACCAATATCATATATATATATATATAAGTGACATCTTTTGATTTGAATTTTTATATTTATTTTTGTCTCGTTATAAATATTTTTTTCAATCCAACAGTATTACTACAGTATACTAGTGCATAGAGTATAGTATAATGGTATACACAGTATAGGAAGTATACTAGTACTACTAGAGTATTACTACAGTATACTAACTAGTATATAGAGCATGACCCTGGCCATGACCCCACTCTCTGAGGGTGTCTCAGGGGGAGTTGGGATATGCAAAAAAACTCATTTCCAATTAGGACAACTATAAGCACCGACCAAACTATTATTATTATTATTATTATTATTATTATTATTATTATTATTATTATTATGTATAGTATATACAGTATCCTAGTACCACTACAGTACTATTACAGTACTACTACTCCTGCATCCTCATTTGTTACGGTCGCTAGTACTTTAAATAATACATTAGAATGGCTTTTGTAGAAGTATGTTTTCATGAATGTATTCCAGCTTGTTGTTTGTCAAATTGCAGCAAAATAAAGACACCTTGCTGCTTACCAGTCATACTGAATAGCTCTCTTCCTCTCTTACCAGTCATACTGAATAGCTCTCTTCCTCTCTTACCAGTCATACTGAATAGCTCTCTTCCTCTCTTACCAGTCATACTGAATAGCTCTCTTCCTCTCTTACCAGTCATACTGAATAGCTCTCTTCCTCTCTTACCAGTCATACTGAATAGCTCTCTTCCTCTCTTACCAGTCACACTGAATAGCTCTCTTCCTCTCTTACCAGTCACACTGAATAGCTCTCTTCCTCTCTTACCAGTCACACTGAGTAGCTCTCTTCCTCTCTTACCAGTCACACTGAATAGCTCTCTTCCTCTCTTACCAGTCACACTGAATAGCTCTCTTCCTCTCTTACCAGTCACACTGAGTAGCTACTTTTTTCCTGAGTTTAAATGTATTTGGCTAAGGTGTATGTAAACTTCCGACTTCAACTCTATATACTGTATTCTAGTCAAGGCCATCCTATTCAACTATTGCTGTACATATACTATTCTATCCTACGTATTCTTCAGATATAATATACAGTTGAAGTCGGAAAGTTTACATACACCTTAGCCAAATACATTTAAACTCAGTTTTTCACAATTCATGACATTTAATCCTTGTAAACATTCCCTGTCTTAGGTCAGTTAGGATCACCACTTTATTTTAAGAATGTGAAATGTCGGAATAATTGTAGAGAAAATGATTTATTTCAGTTTTTATTTCTTTCATCACATTCCCAGTGGGTCACAAGTTTACATACACTCAATTAGTATTTGGTAGCATTGCCTTTAAATTGTTTAACTTGGGTCAAACGTTTCGGGTAGCCTTCCACAAGCTTCCCACAATAGGTTGGGTGAATTTTGGCCCATTCCTCCTGACAGAGCTGGTGTAACTGAGTCAGGTTTGTAGGCCTCCTTGCTTGCACACGCTTTTTCAGTTCTGCCCATAAATGTTCTATAGGATTGAGGTCAGGGCTTTGTGATGGCCACTCCAATACTTTGACTTTGTTGTCCTTAAGCCATTTTGCCACAACTTTGGAAGTATGCTTGGGGTCATTGTCCATTTGGAAGACCCATTTGCGACCAAGCTTTAACTTCCTGACTAATGTCTTGAGATGTTGCTTCAATATATCCACATAATTTTCCTTCCTCATGATGCCATCTATTTTGTGAAGTGCACCAGTCCCTCCTGCAGCAAAGCACCCCCACAGCATGATGCTGCCACCCCCGTGCTTCACGGTTGGGATGGTGTTCTTCGGCTTGCAAGCAACCCCCTTTTTCCTCCAAACATAATGATGGTCATTATGGCCAAACAGTTCTATTTTTGTTTCATCAGACCATAGGACATTTCTCCAAAAAATAATATCTTTGTCCCCATGTGCAGTTGCAAACCGTAGTCTGGCTTTTTTATGGCGGTTTTGGAGCAGTGGCTTCTTCCTTGCTGAGCGGCCTTTCAGGTTATGTCCATATATATTACTGTGGATATAGATACTTTTGTACCCGTTTCCTCCAGCATCTTCACAAGGTCCTTTGCTGTTGTTCTGGGATTGATTTGCACTTTTCGCACCAAAATACATTCATCTCTAGGAGACATAACGCGTCTCCTTCCTGAGCGATATGACGGCTGCGTGGTCACATGGTGTTTATACTTGCGTACTATTGTTTGTACAGATGAACGTGGTACATTCAGGCATTTGGAAATTGCTCCCAAGGATGAACCAGACTTGTGGAGGTCTACAATTTATTTTATGAGGTCTTGGCTGATTTCTTTTGATTTTCCCATGATGTCAAGCAAAGAGGCACTGAGTTTGAAGGTAGGCCTTGAAATACATCCACAGGTACATCTCCAATTGACTCAAATGTTGTCAATTAGCTTATCAGAAGCTTCTAAAGCCATGACATCATTTTCTGGAATTTTCCAAGCTGTTTAAAGGCACAGTCAACTTAGTGTATGTAAACTTCTGACCCACTGGAATTGTGATACAGTGAATTATAAGTTAAATAATCTGTCTGTAAACAATTGTTGGAAAAATTACTTGTGTCATGCACAAAGCAGATGTCCTAACCGACTTGCCAAAACTATAGTTTGTCAACAATACATTTGTGGAGTGGTTAAAAAACGAGTTTTAATGACTCCAACCTAAGTGTATGTACATTTCCGACTTCAACTGTATGTAATTAAGGTATTTCTGTTTTTAATTTTGAATACATTTGTTAACATTTCTAAAAACCTGTTTTCGCTTTGTCATTATGGGTTATTGTTTGTAGATTGCAGAGTTTTTTTTTTTTTTAATCAATTTTAGAATAAGGCCGTAATGTAACAAAATGTGGAAAAGGTCAAGGGGTCTGAATACTTTCCGAAGGCACTGTATTTACATCGGATAATTTGTGAGGAAAATAACAAGAAAATGTCATAACAGACTGAACCAAAATCATATAGCCTACAGCCCATACAACCCAGTATATGGTGGAAGGTCAATTATTGCTAAAAGCAAATTGTGGCAGACTGCAGATGATGTCAAATTGCTGATTCTACCAAAATCACAGGCTTCCAGTGGCGGCTCCTGAAAAAATTCTCAGGAGGGGCAATTTTTCTGATGATTTAGGTGACCTACACACATTTTAAAAAAGATATGTCCAGCAACAACATGAAGACAGGGGCAGCATATAAGTCAATACCAGAAGCATTTATTGACTGATCTGGGGAGATGGATTCCAGTTTCTGTGACAGATTATAAATAATCTCTGATGCCTTTGTTATATTAGCTTTTGGTTGAATGTACTGTCGTAGTAAATATATAATGTTATAGCTTGGTCTGACTAAAATCTTGTGCATGACCCATTTTGTGTTGGGCCTTTGTATTCAATACAATGAACAAGAGTCCTATCTTGTCAGCCTTGTCAGCAGGTGGCTAAGGATAACACCCACGCCATAGGTCTCTCAGTTCTTCCAACTCACGAGTTCTTGCCCTGAGGACACACACACACACACCCACACACACACACATCATCACTGATAAACACACACACACACACACACATCATCACTGATAACAAACACACACACACACACACACACACACACACTGATAACAAACACACACACACACACACACAAATCCTCTTCTCTTAGGCTGAACATCTGAAGACAGAGAACCCGACTCAGAGCCAATGCAACAGTGACACTAGCCTGGAGGTGACCTCGCCCAACTCATCAGGACCAATCAGAAGATCAGAACTACTAGATTCAACCTACTTCATTTTATTGTATAAAATGTCAGCACACAATGTTTAGGGGCTCTTCTGATAAACTCCCTACGAGTTTGACGAACGGGTCCGTGCACGCGATTCCAGATATCTTTACCTCTGAATAAACTGCCTTATATTATACAATTATCCACCTTGTCCAAAAGTCTCTACTTGGTCTCCGTTCTCCAGTAAACTTGTTTTATCAACAATAGTAAGGTTCAATGACACAGAAAGCAGTTCAATGTCGGGGTACAGAGTCGCTCTCTTACCAGGATCGCGGTCCGCTCTGACCAGGGTGAAGCCGGCCGGCTCCACCTCTCTGTCCGGGACTCTGTCATCCAGCCAAGTCTCCCAGCTGTATTGGGATTCCGCTGCCAGCAGCGTTTTCATTATTTAGTCCGTTCGTAGCGGGTATGTACACGATCAACAAGATCAGTCCAAAACCGAAGATCAGTCCAAAGCAGAATGTTTGCAGAATGTTTGTAAACTAAGTCTACAAATTAAAAACATAAAATAACGCCACACTGCAGGTCGCAACATAGACGCTGCTAGCCGCCATTGTCTTAGTTACGTTCAACGTTACGTCACGTATGACGAAAGCGCGTAAGTGCATGCCCACAGACACCCATAGAGAATGTATTGAAAGCTTTGAAATGTGAAAAAAATAGATTTTACATGACAGGCTATGAGAGACTTCTGGGCGATTTTCAACCTGACTGAAATCGCCCAAAAAACGGGCGGGGCCATTTGAAGCACGACTTTAGCCTGATTTGACATTTAGTGGCTGGCAGATCAGACGTGAACACTGATAACTGCTGTTGCCGTGATATAATTGATTAGAAAAAAAATCCCTTCCTTTTCCCGTTTGGCAGTGCGTCGCCCATATCGCCCTATTGAACAAGCCGTCCCTGCAGGCTTCATAATAATAATAATAATATGCCATTTAGCAGACAACTGCAATATACTGTACTGTAGTCTACTTGTACAAGTATGCATTTTCCCTCTGACTGCAGTATATCCTGAGTACATGTACAAGTCTAAATACATAATTAACACATTTTACCTCTTCCGGTTTCTAATAAATTACCATCTAACTATCAATTTTGGATGTTTCGCAGAGGAGGTTGTAGTGTCTTGGTTTGGCCACAAGACGGCAGTGTAAGCACAGAAATAGAGGATGGCCTGAGGAATTGCCCTTAACTTGAGGCCTAAAACTGGGCGTCACTGTGTGTGTTCCTCTCTTGCCACACACACACATAACAGTCATCGTAAATCATCTCCACTACGATGCCATAAAGACATTTAACTAATCCCTTCGTTTTAGAGGAATTTAAACCAAATCATTCAAATAGATAATAGATTACTTGTAAATAAATCAGGCCTATGTTTGTGGAAGAATTCAAATAAATTTTGGGGACAATCACAATAGTTAGACCTAAACTTGTACATAAAAAAGAAACTGCATTAGAATCACTAAATTATTCACTTTCATAATACATTTAATTGTTGATAGTAGGCCTACAGATAATAGCCTACCTAAACGTCTAACTATTTGGGGGCTACAGTAGGCCTAGGCTACAGTCCATAGCTGTAGCATGCAGTCATTTCATGCACACAATAATACGATTATTGTGGATACTCAGATTAAAATAATAGTTCGATTAAAACGTTTACATGATTTGCAAGATGAACGATTGACCTAATAATACTGTTTACATCTGAAATCAGGCTACTTGATGGCACTCTGATAAATGCCGAAAATCGCCAATCAAAATAAACGTTCTACCACAGCAAGCATGTTATTTTTGGGAAGCATATTTGATTCTGAGTTCGGACATATACATTTTGTATGTGAAAACAACTTCTAAAACGCATACATTTAAGTTGTTCCAAACACACTTCACTTGGCTAAAGAGGGAGGTTCACTCGGCTGGTGATGGCACATGCACAGATCAGATACACCCCTGGAACAACGATTAAGATTAAGGTGTTTAAATGTTTTTAATCGCATTATTGTGTGTATGTAACTGTATTTTGACCTTGCATCGATTAAGATAAACAGAATAAGGCGTTTACACTCTATTGCACAACCTGCCTACTGCCATAATCATTTCAACATCGAATTATTAGTGTGCATGTAAATGTACTCATTGTTTCTGTGTTGTGGCATCCCTCTGCCATATATTGTGAACTTGTAAGGACTTGCTGGCGTGTGACTTCTTGCCCAAATACTAATGGTACAAGAGGAATAGCCTAATAAATTACTAAACAAAGTTAACTAACAATTGTCTGTGTTCTCCTTGCAATCATCTCCCTGTCAATCAGAATTTAAAGCCACCCAATCAAATGTACTTTCTTCAATCATTTGAATGTCAGTAGTCCGCTAAAAACTGTGAAATTGGACACCTGGCAATTTTTCGTTACTTCTTCAGCCCGTCTTTTCTCTCCACCCCTCATCTCTCTTTCTCCCTGTGTGTCCCTACCGAAAAGCCGTTTAATTCCTGAAGGTTTACGCTTTTGTTTCGATTGTTTTGTCGCACGAATTAGTGGATTTTCTTGCCTACTAAAAACCGTCATAACGTTTAGGCTACTAACGTAACTGCGCCACTTGTAACAAACTATACTTTAAATCATAGCCGCTTGAACACACGTTGGATAGTCTTGCAATTCAACGCCCTACTCCAGTTAGAGTGAGCAAGAAGTTCAGATAAAGGAACGGGGGAATGAAAGTAAGGGTGGAAAGTAAGAAGGAGGGAGAGCAGGAAGGAGAATATAGGTAAACTAGGAAGAGTTTTTATTCAAGGAAGAGAGAAAGTTATGTGGGCACAATAATCGTCTCCCCCGGTTTGTCAGCGCAAGAAGTTTGTACTCCTGGGGGAAATTGGTAAGTGATTCTGATAGCTATTGGGTTACACAATCGATCACTGGCTAACTAAATAATATGCCTATATCCTACATCTATCGATACGTGTCACTTCTCCTTTTCTCCAGGCTATCCCTTAGACCTATACACTCACATACTGTAGCCGTTCTAGTATTTCAGTCTTGAAAACACTTTTCCTTGATATAACATTATTGATTTATTTTATTTTATTATATGATTCTGCAGTCTTGCACTGTACACACTTCAAATCAAATGTTATTGGTCGCATACACATATTTAGCAGATGTTATTGCGGGGTGTTCCTAGCTCCAACAGTGCAGTGATATCTAACAATACACACACATCTAAAAGTAAAATAATGCAATTAAGAAATATAGAAATATTAGGACGAGCAATATCGGAGTCCAGAGTATTTATATATATATATACTGAACAAAAATATAAACGCAACAATTTCAACGAGTTAAAATGTAGATCTTGGGGCCCAAAAAAATAATAATATGTAGATGCATGCCAGCAAAGCCACTACACAACACAACACTAAACAATACATTCATTGCACTATAACGATGACAAACGGTGCCCACAAACTGTTAGGGCCTACATAAAGCTGTCCCAACAGCAGAGTCCCAACAGCAGTCCCAACACCTTACCACTACTACACCTGGCAATCAGCGGAGCCTTGTCTGGCAGCGAAACAGTTCATTCAGCCTCATTTACTGCCTTAAAAAAAAATATGGCTGACTTGCTTAAACAAATGTGGTTTCTACTGACAATTGAGATGTACAAAAGGGGATGACAAGCTCTGCCCCACCTGCACTGAATGATGGGTCGCCACTGGTTACAGTTCATATAAGGAAATCAGTCAATTGAAATAAATTCATTAGGCCCAAATCTATGGATTTCACATGACTGGGCAAGGGCACAGCCATGGGTGGGCCTGGGAGGACATAGGCCCACCCACTGGGGAGCCAGGATCAGCCAATCAGAATGAGATTTTCCCCACAAAAGGGCTTTATTACAGACAGAAATACTCCTTTCTGAGATATTTTATTTCAGCTCATGAAACATGGGACCAACACTTTACATGTTGCGTTTATATTTTTGTTCAGCGTATATATACAGGACCAGTCAAAAGTTTGGACATACCTACTCATTCAAGGGTTTTCTTTATTTTTACTATTTTCTACATTGTAGAATAAAAGTGAAGACATCAAAACTATGAAATAACACATATGGAATCATGTAGTAACCAAAAAAGTGTTAAACAAATCAAAATATATTTTATATTTGAGATTCTTGAAATAGCCACCCTTTGCCTTGATGACAGCTTTGCACACTCTTGGCATTCTCTCAACCAGCTTCATGAGGTAGTCACCTGGAATGCATTTCAATTAACAGGAGTGCCTTGTTAAAAGTTAATTTGTGGAATTTATTTCCTTCTTAATGTGTTTGAGCCAATCAGTTGTGTTGTGACAAGGTAGGGGTGGTATACAGAAGATAGCCCTATTTGGTAAAATACCAAGTCCATATTATGGCAAGAACAGCTCAAACAAGCAAAGAGAAATGACAGTCCATCATTACTTTAAGACATGAAGCTCAGTCAATACGGAAAATGTCAAGAACTTTGAAGGTTTCTTCAAGTGCAGTCGCAAAAACCATCAAGCGCTATGATGAAACTGGCTCTCATGAGGACCACCACAGGAATGGAAGACCCAGAGTTACCTCTGCTGTAGAGGATAAGTTCATTAGAGTTTCCAGCCTCAGAAATTGCAGCCCAAATAAATGCTTCACAGTTCAAGTAACAGACACATCTCAACAACAACTGTTCAGAGGAGACTACGTGAATCAGGCCTTCATGGTCGAATTGCTGCAAAGAAACCACTACTAAAGGATACCAATAAGAAGAAGAGACTTGCTTGGGCCAAGAAACACGAGCAATGGACATTAGACCGGTGGAAATCTGTCCTTTGGTCTGATGAGTCCATATTTGAGATTTTTGGTTCCAACCGCTGTGTCTTTGTGAGACGCAGAGTAGATGAACGGATGGTCTCTGCATGTGTGGTTCCCACCGTGAAGCATGGAGGAGGAGGTGTGATGGTGTGGGAGTGCTTTGCTGGTGACACTGTCAGTGATTTATTTAGAATTCAAGGCACACTTAACCAGCATGGCTACCACAGCATTCTGCAGCGATACACCATCCCATCTGGTTTGGGCTTAGTGGGACTATCATTTGTTTTTCAACAGGACAATGACCCAACACACCTCCAGGCTGTGTAAGGGCTATTTGACCAAGAAGGAGAGTGATGGAGTGCTGCATCAGATGACCTGGCCTCCACAATCACCTGACCTCAACCCAATTGAGATGGCTTGGGATGAGTTGGACCACAGAGTGAAGGAAAAGCAGCCAACAAGTGCTCAGCATATGTGGGAACTCCTTCAAGACTGTTGGAAAAGCATTCCAGGTGAAGCTGGTTGAGAGAATGCCAAGAGTGTGCAAAACTGTCAGCAAGGCAAAGGGTGGCTATTTGAAGAATCTCAAATATAAAATATATTTTGATTTGTTTAACACTTTTTTGGTTACTACATGATTCCATATGTGTTATTTCATTGTTTTGATGTCTCCACTATTATTCTACAATGTAGAAAATAGTAAAAATTAAGAAAAACCCTTGAATGAGTAGGTGTGTCCAAACTTTTGACTGGTACTGTATATGTATGTACAGTGGGGGAAAAAAGTATTTAGTCAGCCACTAATTGTGCAAGTTCTCCCACTTAAAAAGATGAGAGAGGCCTGTAATTTTCATCATAGGTACACGTCAACTATGAAAGACAAATTGAGGAAAAAAAATCCAGAAAATCACATTGTAGGATTTTTAATGAATTTATTTGCAAATTATGGTGGAAAATAAGTATTTGGTCACCTACAAACAAGCAAGATTTCTGGCTCTCACAGACCTGTAACTTCTTCTTTAAGAGGCTCCTCTGTCCTCCACTCGTTACCTGTATTAATGGCACCTGTTTGAACTTGTTATCAGTATAAAAGACACCTGTCCACAACCTCAAACAGTCACACTCCAAACTCCACTATGGCCAAGACCAAAGTGCTGTCAAAGGACACCAGAAACAAAATTGTAGACCTGCACCAGGCTGGGAAGACTGAATCTGCAATAGGTTAGCAGCTTGGTTTGAAGAAATCAACTGTGGGAGCAATTATTAGGAAATGGAAGACATACAAGACCACTGATAATCTCCATCGATCTGGGGCTCCATGCAAGATCTCACCCTGTGGGGTCAAAATGATCACAAGAACGGTGAGCAAAAATCCCAGAACCACACGGGGGGACCTAGTGAATGACCTGCAGAGAGCTGGGACCAAAGTAACAAAGCCTACCATCAGTAACACACTACGCCGCCAGGGACTCAAATCCTGCAGTGCCAGACGTGTCCCCCTGCTTAAGCCAGTACATGTCCAGGCCCGTCTGAAGTTTGCTAGTGCATTTGGATGATCCAGAAGAGGATTGGGAGAATGTCATATGGTCAGATGAAACCAAAATATAACTTTTTGGTAAAAACTCAACTCGTCGTGTTTGGAGGACAAAGAATGCAGAGTTGCATCCAAAGAACACCATACCTACTGTGAAGCATGGGGGTGGAAACATCATGCTTTGGGGCTGTTTTTCTGCCCCAAAGCAGAAAAACAGCCCCTTCAGGAAAGTATTCAGACACCTTGACTTTTTACAATATTTTGTTACGTTACAGCCTTATTCTAAAATTGATTAAATAAATACAAATCCTTAGTAATCTACACACAATACACCATAATGAGAAAGCGAAAACAGGTTTTTAGAAATGTCTGCAGCATTGAAGGTCCTCAAGAACACAGTGGCCTCCATCATTCTTAAATGGAAGAAGTTTGGAACCACCAAGACTCTTCCTGGAGCTGGCCTCCCGCCAAACTGAGCAATTGGGGGAGAAGGGCCTTGGTCAGGGAGGTGACCAAGAACCCGATGGTCACTCCGATAGAGCTCTAGAGTTCCTCTGTGGAGATGGGAGAATCTTCCAGAAGGACAACCATCTCTGCAGCACTCCACCAATCAGGCCTTTATGGTAGGGTGGCCAGACGGAAGCCACTCCTCAGTTAAAGGCACATGACAGCCCGCATGGAGTTTGCCAAAAGGTACCTAAAGACTTTGACCATGAGAAACGAGATTCTCTGGACTGATGAAACTTGCCTGAATGCCAAGTATCACATCTGGAGGAAACCTGGCACCATCCCTACGGTGAAGGATGGTGGTGGCAGCATCATGCTGTGGGGATGTTTTTCAGCGGCAGGGACTGGAAGACTAGTCAGGATCGTGGGAAAGATAAACATAGCAAAGTACAGAGAGATCCTTGATGAAAACCTGCTCCAGAGCGCTCAGGACCGCAGACTGGGGCGAAGGTTCACCTTCCAACAGAACAACAACCCTAAGCACACAGCCACGACAACGCAGGAGTGGCTTCGGGAGAAGTCTCTGAATGTCCTTGAGTGGCCCAGCCAGAGCCCAGACTTGAACCCGATCGAACATCTCTGGATAGACCTGAAAAAAGCTGTGCACTAACACTTCCCATCCAATCTGACAGAGCTTGAGAGGATCTGCAGAGAACAATGGGAGAAACTCCCCAAATACAGGTCTTCCAAGCTTGTAGCGTCATACTCAAGAAGTATTGAGGCTGTAATCGCTGCCAAGGTGCTTCAACAAAGTACTGAGTAAAGGGTCTGAATACCTGATATTTGAGTAATTGAAAAAAATCAATTTGCTACAATTTCTAAAAACCCGTTTTTGCTTCGTCATTATGGGGAATTGTGTGTAGATTGATGAGGGGAAAAAAACAATTTCATCAATTTTAGAATAAGGCTGTAACGTAACAAAATGTGGAAAAAGTAAAGGGGTCTGAATACTTTCCGAATGCACTGTACATATGAAATGGTTAAAACTGTATGTAAACATTATTAAAGTGACCAGTGTTTCATTATTAAAGTGACCAGTGTTCCATGTCTATGTACACAGGGCAACAGCCTCTAAGGTGCAGGGTTGATTAACCGTGTGGTAGCCGACTAGTGACAGTGACTAAGTTAAGGGAAGGGTACTGGGTGGTAGCCGGCTAGTGATGGCTATTTAACAGTCTGATGGCCTTGAGATAGAAGCTGTTTTCCAGCTTTGATGCACCTGTACTGACCTCACCTTCTGGATGATCTCGTGGTGAACAGGCTGTGGCTCGGGTGGCTGAGTTCCTTGATGATCTTTTTGGCCTTCCTGTGACATTGGGTGCTGTAGATGTCCTGGAGGGCAGGCAGTGTGCCCCCGGTGATGCGTTGGGCAGACCGCACCACCCTCTGGAGAGCCCTGCGGTTGCGGACAGTGCAGTTGTCGTACCAGGCGGTGATACAGCCCGACAGGATGCTCTCAATGGTGCATCTGTAAATGTTTGTGAGGGTCTTAGGGGCCAAGCCAAATTTCTTCAGCCTCCTGAGGTTGAAGATGCGCTTCACCACACTGTCTGTGTGGGTGAACCATTTCAGATTGTCAGTGATGTGTACGCCAAGGAACTTGACGTTTTTCACCGTCTGCACTGTGGTCCCGTTGATGTGGATGGGGGCGTGCTCCCTCTGCTGTCTCCTGAAGTCCACGATCAGCTCCTTCATTTTGTTGATGTTGAGGGAGAGGTTATTTTCCTGGCACCACTCCGCCAGGGCCCTCACCTCCTCCCTGTAGGCTGTCTAGTCATTGTTGGTAATCAGGCCTACCACTTTTGTGTTGTCTGCAAACTTGATGATTGAGTTGGAGGCGTGCTTGGCCATGCAGTCATGGGTGAACAGGGAGTACAGCAAGGGGCTGTGCAAGCACCCCTGTGGGGCCCCAGTGTTGAGGATCAGCGTAGTGGAGATGTTGTTGCCTACCTTCACCACCTGGGGGCGGCCCGTCAGGAAGTCCAGGATCCAGTTGTACAGGACGTGGTTCAGACCCAGGGCCCCAAGCTTAATGATGAGCTTGGAGGGCACTATGGTGTTGAAGGCTGAGCTGTAGTCAATGAACAGCATTCTGACGTAGGTATTCCTCTTGTCCTGATGGGCTAGGGCAGTGTGCAGTGCGATGGTGATTGCATAATCCGTGGATCTATTGGGGCGGTATGCAAATTGCAGTGGGTCTAGGGTGTCAGGTGAGGTAGAGGTGATATGATCCTTAACTAGCCTCTCAAAGCACTTAATGATGACAGTGAGTGCTACTTTGATAGACTGTTGCCACATGATAGACACTGTTAACATGGTACCATTATTACATTTTAAGTCTTGATATTAGTTTTCCAAGGATTCAGGATGTTCCATGTCCATTTAAAAACAAACGTACCAAGTCTCTCCTCTGTCGTCACTCCAACTTCAAGTCATCCTAAAATATCTTCCTTCGAATATTGCTGATAGCTTCTTCAAAGTCAAATTGTCTCCTTATATATCATAATGTTGAAGTAGTAGGCCTAACACCAAGTAGTGTTATAACAGTAGGTTCATATATTTGTTTATAACTTGTTATAAAGTGTTAATAAACAACTATTTAGTCTTTCTGTTATACAAACAGAACCGCCCTCCTCCCCAGAGCAGCGTGAAATCTACCCACCTTGGTACGCTGTCCTACTGACACAAGAGATGGAGGGAGAGAAGGAGAGAGAGAGGGAGCGGGGAGAGGAGAAAGAGAGCGACGAGACTGAGGAAGATGATGAAGAGGAGGAGGATGATGAAGATGCAGAGGGAGCAGCGTTGGTGTGGCAGGAGGGCTCGTACGGAGAGGATGACCTGGGTCTACCCATAATGCACTGGGAGGCGCTGAGCCTGCGCATCGCCGAGCTGGAGAAACAGGAAGAGGAAAAGAGAGAGAAGAAGACAAAGGTGTGTGTGTCAGGGGTTACAGTTGAATGCTGTCTGTTAGTTATGGATGGGGACATGTGTTTTTGGACAGGTAGAGGAGATGGGGACAGGTGTTTTTGGACAGGTAGAGGAGATGGGGACAGGTGTTTTTGGACAGGTAGAGGAGATGGGGACATGTGTTTTTGGACAGGTAGAGGAGATGGGGACATGTGTTTTTGGACAGGTAGAGGAGATGGGGACAGGTGTTTTTGGACAGGTAGAGGAGATGGGGACAGGTAGAGGAGATGTGGACAGGTGTTTTTGGACAGGTAGAGGAGATGGGGACAGTTGTTTTTGGACAGGTAGAGGAGATGGGGACAGGTGTTTTTGGACAGGTAGAGGAGATGGGGACAGGTGTTTTTGGACAGGTAGAGGAGATGGGGACATGTGTTTTTGGACAGGTAGAGGAGATGGGGACATGTGTTTTTGGACAGGTAGAGGAGATGGGGACAGGTGTTTTTGGACAGGTAGAGGAGATGGGGACAGGTAGAGGAGATGTGGACAGGTGTTTTTGGACAGGTAGAGGAGATGGGGACAGTTGTTTTTGGACAGGTAGAGGAGATGGGGACAGGTGTTTTTGGACAGGTAGAGGAGATGGGGACAGGTGTTTTTGGACAGGTAGAGGAGATGGGGACAAAGAGAGCAGAGTGGGATGAGGAGGGAGAAGGAGAGGGTCAGGGTTTGGATGGGGACAGGTGATGCAGTTTAGGCCTGTGATATTTTGTTTGAGGGAAGTGTGCTATATAAATTATATCAGTGAAACAGCGTTACAAACAAATGTTTCCATTAATGGAATGTTATCAAGTCAAGTGCTCTGTTAAGTGGCTAGTTTTGCGTTGAAAGCAGTGATGTAGTAGTTTTAAATAAAAAAAACATGGGTAAACGCTGATCGGTGGTCACTGGTCGCAGTGAATAAAGTAACGCTCCCTTTACGTTTAATGCATATTTCTGAAATAGAAAATAGTTGGCTAAACACAAATGGTGCTTAAACGGCGTTTACGTGAGGTGACCCTACACTACATCTCTGGTTGAAAGACACCATATACAATAGTTAGTAACTAAAGTTAGCGTTTACATACAAGGGATACCCTCCATATCTCGCTCTGTCTAACTTGTGCTTCCTATATCCGATTCATCTCCAGTCTTCCAGTGTCCTGGAACGAGGGAAGAAGTTGTTAGAGAGCCGGCCGCTAGAGAGGGATGGAGGGGAGAGTAAAGAGAACTGGGAGGATGGAGGAGAGGCGGAGGACTGCAATAGCCGCGTGACAGCCCTGACCTCTCGGTACGAAGCATGGCGTTGTCTACCAAACATAATGTTATGATAGTGTTGTTAAACTATATAGTAAAAGTACAGTAACCAGCCAGATAGTAATGCAATGACCCTGGCATTGATAAACATGATGACCACTCCCCTTAGGGAGCTAGCTTTCTGAGAGCATCTGGTATTGTCTTTGAATAGTTTTTTTTTAATGGTTGAATTAATAAACGAAAACTAAGTCTAGACCGATTCTTGACCACAAGGTTGTGAGTTTGCTTCTCGCCTCAGACCTTTACGCTTCTCCCTTCGTTTCATCACACTGGGGTCACAAGTGGGATTTGTTCATGATTCTAACAAAAACAAAAAATTGTTTGTTCTCCTCAGTCTTTCAAATCAGATGAACCTCCAGCTGTGCTTCATCAATGACAGTGGGAGCGAAGAAGAGGAGGAGGATTCTGGGGAAACGATTTGCGCAAAGGTAAGGTCAGCCATAGGTAGAGTGCTACAGCTCATATAAATCAGAAAGGAAAGAAAGAGGGACTGGAAAGTATAACTGTTTTATTTAAAGCCCTGTCACCATCTTGTTTTGGCCACTCCAGAATTCCAAAATGGTGGTAAAGAATGGTTCCAACGGTTCCAGCGTGCAGGTGCCCCATCAGCCCCAGTCCCCGGCTGCCACCAAAAGCAAATCATCAGGCTTCAAGGCTGCACTGAGTGCCCTCAAAAACAGGCTGAGGATGGAGCAGAAACAGGAGGTGAGAGAGAGAATAGGTTTAAGCAATATGGCGCTTGCTTCCCCTTGCCTTCTGATACAACCCTTGAGATCTACAGGAGTGGTTAGGAAGGAGGGACTAGGGGCTGAACGTACTGTCCTCGAGGCCCACAGTCTTTGGTTCTTAGGTTTTATCCTCAGTTATCTTATATTCTGCCCTTCAGCTTGTTCCCTGTGTCTCCCAGTCTAGCCAGTTATTCTGCCATTCAGCTTGTCCCCTGTGTCTCCCAGTCTAGCCAGTTATTCTGCCATTCAGCTTGTCCCCTGTGTCTCCCAGTCTAGCCAGTTATTCTGCCCTTCAGCTTGTCCCCTGTGTCTCCCAGTCTAGTCAGTTATTCTGCCCTTCAGCTTGTCCCCTGTGTCTCAGAGTCTAGCCAGTTATTCTGCCCTTCAGCTTGTCCCCTGTGTCTCCCAGTCTAGCCAGTTATTCTGCCCTTCAGCTTGTCCCCTGTGTCTCCCAGTCTAGTCAGTTATTCTGCCCTTCAGCTTGTCCCCTGTGTCTCCCAGTCTAGCCAGTTATTCTGCCCTTCAGCTTGTCCCCTGTGTCTCCCAGTCTAGCCAGTTATTCTGCCCTTCAGCTTGTCCCCTGTGTCTCAGAGTCTAGCCAGTTATTCTGCCCTTCAGCTTGTCCCCTGTGTCTCCCAGTCTAGCCAGTTATTCTGCCCTTCAGCTTGTCCCTTGTGTCTCCCAGTCTAGCCAGTTATTCTGCCCTTCAGCTTGTCCCCTGTGTCTCAGAGTCTAGCCAGTTATTCTGCCCTTCAGCTTGTCCCCTGTGTCTCAGAGTCTATCGTGTGGTGATCAACTGTTGAAGAATGGAAAGCTAGACTGTAGAGACCTGCAGGCCTTCAGTCTCAAAGAACTCAACACTCACAGAAACTCTCTCAATAAGGCAATACAAGGTGAGGGTCACTCAGCTAATACACTGGATATACTTCCATTTTAGATACAGGTTACATTATATTTAATAGATATAGTATATTTCACCTTTTTCATTTAGAAGTTATACCAACCTCATTATTTTACATTGATTTCACCTTTGTCAAATGATCTGTAAAACTCTGCCTTTGACCTTACATTTTGTGTGTGCCTGTGTGTGTGTGTGTGTGCCTGTGTGTGTGTGCCTGAGTGTGTGCCTGTGTGCGTGTGTGTGTGTGCCTGTGTGTGTATATATCCCATCAGACCTGAGCACAGAGCTGGTGGTTGACCTCCAGACTCGGGACCAGCTGAGGACGGAACAGGACGCCATGCTGCTGGAGGTACAGGGTATGACATCACTCTGACCCAGTCCCAGGCAAGGTGGGGGGACAGTTTGTGTCACGGATTTGGAACTAGAAATTCCTCTCTAGGGTTCTATCTCTATGAGAAGTCCCGTAACCATAGAATCCTTCTAATCATTCTAAATCTATGGTGAGTCGTCATCACATCAAATTGAATCCCGGTGTCGGTGATGTCACAATTAATCGATGTTGGATTAGACACTCTTCTTCAAATGAAAGGATGAGTCAAATCACTCTGAAGAGACTGCATCACTCCTAAATACTTTTTGATTGAATTGCACAGCGTTTTGTTTTTATTTTATACCCAGTGAGCAAAACTGGTTGAAATGACATGATTACACCCAGTTTTACATTCATTATGACATCACATCAACCAGTTTTGTTTGCCCTCTGTGTTTTTTTGCGGTAAATCAAATGTGTATGTCTGGACTGTTATCTGGACTGTTAGTGTTGTAGTGTTTTAGGGGGAAATAACTGTAATATTATAAGGGATTAATAAACTGCTATTGCTGCCCATGGATCGATCTAGCTCTAATATCATCGTCATCCATATATTGAAATGTAATGATTGTTTGGTAGCACATTATTCGAACAATGCGTCATATACATTGAATAAAGGTGATTCTGATTGCATCATAATAATATCATAGGATTTTCTTGTCACTGAGTGTTATGACGTAGAGTTCAAATAAAGTTTTACAGATTGTTTTTATTCTTGTTGTTTGGACACATTTCATTGTCTTCAGTTCTATCTCCTGCATGTTTTAATGAATGTATGTATGTATGTATGTATGTATGTATGTATGTATGATGATCGTCAAATGAGTCAGTCATAGAAAGGGACATTACTAACCAAACAGACACACACAGTAACGTGAGCGCAGCTCAACTCAATGACTTGGCCATTGAAAGAGGGGAATATAAGTTGAGTATTATATCAGCCTGCATTCATAATGCTGTAATGACAAAAATGTCTACCGATCAGCCGACCGACAAGGTCCCTGAGCAAGCCTCGCCTGTTTGGGGCTGTTGTCATAAAACAGTTCTGCAAGGGAGTAACACACACACACACACACACACACACAGATATATACACACACACACAGATATACAAACACACACACACACATAGATATACACACACACACGCAGGGAGCGTTGGGATTGTGTGCTGTTTACATGCATTTACACGTCGTCACAGGAGTGAGTTTGACGTCACTTCCTTTTGATGTTCTATTCTTCAATCATTTTGTATTGAATAAACAGGTTGGCAATGCTACATATGTAGGTGTGCTAGTGCTATTTTGCATGTAGCTGTATCTATAGATGAATTAAGTAAGTAGCATAATGTATTTGCATAATGTATTTAGCATGGATGTAAATTGTATACATTGCCTGAGTGTTGGGAGGTGTGTGTCTGTGTGTGTGTGTGTGTGTGTGTGTGTGTGTGTGTGCTTGTGTGTGTGTGTGTGTGTGTGGGATTTGCCCTGGTCAGAGTTTGCCTTAGCCAAATGTCTAGATCAGCAAAAATGGGAGGGAGGGAGGGACAGGAGAAAGGAGGGAGTGATAGAGGGATAGGATGAGAGAGAGGGGAGAGAGGAGGGAGGGAGAGAGAAGGAGGGAGGGAGAGAAGGCGGGAGGGGGGAGGGACTGTGTCACACAGCCTGAGACACAAAGAAAGGGATGTTTTAGTTAGAGGAGCCAAAAACAGGTAGACCGAAAAAAGGAGATAGAGACTGAACGACTGAAGGTGACTCATCATATAAAGAAAGAGAAAAGGAGGAAAAGAGAGAGATACTTTCCAAGGAGTTTCTTCGTTGGTCATTTTGTCCATATATATATATTCTCCTGTTCTCTCCTTGGTTTCTTGAACATAGATCAAATTGGGGGTTTCATTTTCTCTGTTTTCTGACTTGGAAAACAGGGATAGAGGAAGCTTTGCACAGAAGTGAACATCGCATCAACAGGTAAGTCCTTATGTCGCCCACTACGCTAACCAATTGCAGAGATTAAAGTATTTATGTTTTGTTTACGGTTACATGTATACATTTATTACAGTTCCATGTATTGCCACTCTCTCTATGTGCCATACTTTTCTATGGCAACCAGGGTCCAGACATGACACACATAGTACAACCGAGACGATGCAATTTAGTCATGATCTATTCCAGAGCCATATATAGAGAGAGTTGGGCCAACTTTTAGAAATGTGAATATTGTTCTAATTCTAGAACTTCAGTTATGTAGCATTATTTAAATCTTGCCCATGTACAGTACCGGTCAAATGTTTTAGAACACCTACTCATTCAAGGGTTTTTCTTTGTTTGTACTATTATCTACATTGTAGAATAATAGTGAAGACATCAAAACTATGAAATAACACATATGGAATCATGTAGTAACCAAAAAAGTGTTAAACAAATCAAAATGTATTTTATATTTGAGATTCTTCAAATAGCCACCCTTTGCCTTGATGACAGCTTTGCACACTCTTGGCATTCTCTCAACCAGCTTCATGAGGTAGTCCCCTGAAATGCATTTCAATTAACAGGTGTGCCTTCTTAAAAGTTAATTTGTGGAATGTATTTACTTCTTAATGTAGTGGGGGTATACAGGGGGGGTATACAGAAGATAGCCCTATTTGGTAAAAGACCAAGTCCATATTATGGCAAGAACAGCTCAAATAAGCAAAGAGAAACGACAGTCCATCATTACTTTAAAAGATTAAGGTCAGTCAATCCGGAAAAAGTGCAGTCGCAAAAACCATCAAGTGCTATGATGAAACTGGCTCTCATGAGGACTGCGACAGGAATGGAAGACCCAGAGTTACCTCTGCTGCAGAGGATACGTTCATTAGAGTTACCCGCCTCAGAAATTGCAGCCCAAATAAATGCTCAAGTAAATAAATAAATAAAAGTTAAAGTAACAGACACATCTCAACATCAACTTTTCAGAGGAGACTGCGTGAATCAGGCCTTCCTGGTCGAATTGCTGCAAAGAAACCACTACTAAAGGACACGAATAAGAAGAAGAGACTTGCTTGGGCCAAGAAACACGAGTAATGGCCATTAGACCGGTGGAAATGTGTCCTTTCGTCTGGAGTCCAAATTTGAGATTTTTGGTTCCAACCGCCATGTCTTTGTGAGAGGCGATGTGGGTGAACGGATGATCTCCGCATGTGTATTTCCCACCGTAAAGCATGGAGGAGGAGGTGTTATGGTGTAGGGGGGGCTTTGCTGGTGACACTGTCTGTGATTTAACCTGCATGGCTGCCACAGCATTCTGCAGCGATACGCCATCCCATCTGGTTTGGGCTTAGTGGGACTATCATTTGTTTTTCAACAGGACAATGACCCAACACACCTCCAGGCTGTGTAAGGGCTATTTTACCAAGAAGGAGAGTGATGGAGTACTCCATCAGATGACCTGGCCTCCACAATCCCCCGACCTCAACCAAATTGAGATGGTTTGGGATGAGTCGGACCGCAGAGTGAAGGAAAAGCAGCCAACAAGTGCTCAGCATATGTGGGAACTCTTTCAAGACTGTTGGAAAAGCATTCCAGGTTAAGCTGGTTGAGAGAAAGCCAAGAGTGTGCAAAGCTGTCATCAAGGCAAAGGGTGGCTATTTGAAGAATCTCAAATATAAAATATATTTTGATTTGTTTAACACTTTTCTGGTTACTACATGATTCCATATGTGTTATTTCATAGTTGTGATGTCTTCACTATTATTCTACAATGTAGAAAATAGTAAAAAATAAAGAAAAACCCTTGAATAAGTAGGTGTTCTAAAACCGGTAGTGTTCTTTGTGCCCCTTCAGATTTCAGGGGTGCATGACGCCTCTGGTGGAATAGCCAGATTAAATAGAATTCATTGTTTTATATTTTACTGCTTTGTTTTTTTTGCACCTGTTGGTGCACATATGACCTCTATTTATCGAAATCTCTATATGTGTGAAGTGATGGTGATTGCTGATCGCACACACACACACACCATGTATAGCCTACTCGCACCTGCTTGTGTGTTCAACCTAATGTGGTGGATGGATGGATGGATGGAGGGGGAGTGGGTTGGGAGTGACTGAGCACGTGCAAAGCACTGGATCAGGCGGTGTATATTGAATGAGTTGCTACTAATAGTTGCCTGGTGGTATACATTACATTGCTTCATTCTAATGCTGATTCATGCTACATTCTAAGTGGTATTATTACAGGCTGGTCCCAGATCTGTTTGTAGTATACATTGCTTCATTCTAATGCTGATTCATGCTACATTCTAAGTGGTATTATTACAGGCTGGTCCCAGATCTATTTGTGCTTCTGCCTAGTCCATCGACATTGTCAAGCTAAACTGTTTTAACATGACAATTCCATAAGGGGTTAGCAGTAGAGCAGAAACAGAATGGCACACAGGATAGACCATAGACATACAGAATGCCCATGAATGATGTAATTTACATCAAAATGCAGAAATAAGTCTTGAGATGAAAAGAAGGATGGATGGAGTTTGAAAGGAAGGCAAGGAGGAGGCGGGGATGGATGGATGGATGGATGAATGGATAGTGCGAGGGGAGGTGTAGTTACTGATTGATGAGTTAATGGAGTGAGAAGAGACTGAATCAGCAGGATACAGTCGTACAGTAAGGCAACACACACACACAGGAGGGCAAACAGCACTGGCGATTGTGTAAGGAGCTGGGTGGAGTCACCGGTCAGCAAGGGGGAGGTACATAGGGATGAATGAATGAAAAGAAAGAAAAAAAGAATGATGACCATTTGGAATATTCTAGAATTCCAGACTTCTAACAATCTCATATCACTGTACAGTGAAGTGTACTATGAAAATGTATTGATATGAGACGTAATGAACGCATGGTGATTCTAACAACCCTCTCTCTCTTTCTTTCTAGGTGAACAGACTTTGAATTGAGAAGACAACAGAAGTAAACCTGGGATTTGGATCGTTAGAACGGTAACAGAGGGGGCCAGAAGGAGCAGTGGAATGGCAAGAGGAGATATCACCGCCTCAACTGTCACTGAAACTGAAAAACCCAAACATCACCATGACGACGACTGACACCCCTGCGCTCAATGATGACATCATCGTCGAAGGAGTACGCCGCCTCCTCAACTCCTCCTCTGTCAATCCCTTGCTCCCTCCCTTCTCCTGCAGCATCAATGAATCCTACAAGTACATCTTCCTACCTCTGTGCTACTCCTTCACCTTCCTCTTCTCCATCTCTCTCAACTCTATCGTTCTCTGGCGTTCCTTCAGACGCACCAAGCGTTGGAACGCCTCCCTCATCTACATGGTCAACCTAGCCTCCACTGACTTCATGTACGGCTTGTCGCTCCCCTTCCTGGTGGCTAGCTACGTGATGCGCGATCGATGGGTCTTCGGGGACTTCATGTGCAGATTGGTCCGTTTCCTGTTCTACTTCAACTTGTATTGTTCGATATTCTTCCTGACGTGTATCTCTGTCCATCGCTACCTGGGGATATGTCACCCTATGAGGACCATCACACTGGAGACCAAGAGAGCGGTCAAGGGGACGTGTGTATTGGTGTGGGGGGTCGTCTTCGCCCTCACCTGCCCGATATTCCGGTTCGCCCAAACGGGCCACGTGATGAGAGGCGTAGGGGACGAGGCGATGGCAATTAATGGTAATAATACCGGTACCGTTGGTAGTATCAGTACTGGGGAGGTGGAGACGTATCAGAACTGTTGGGACGACGCTATAGATAAGGAGTTCCAAGACTATGTTCCATATGCGATCATCTTGCATCTGCTGGGGTTCTTTCTTCCATTCTCCATCATCGCCTGGTGCTACTCACAAGTGGTTCTGACAATATTCCGGACCCTGCGCTCCCAGCCCCAGTCACAGCGTAGAGGAGGAGGGGGAGAGGGAAGTGGGAAAGGAGGAGGAGGATGTGGAGAGGCAGGAGGGAATGGAGCTGGAGTTGTAGGAGAAGGAGGACTTCAGGGAGGAGGAGAGGGGATGTCAATCGTTCTCGGAGCCCACTCTCCATACGCCCACAGGCGTCGTAAATCCATCAAAACCATCATCACCATCACCCTTCTCTTCGCCCTCTGTTTCTTCCCCTTCCACGTCACCAGGACTATCTTCTTCATCCTCAAAGTGAGGAAGGGCGTCCCGTGCCACACCATGACCATGGTCTCCATGTGCTATAAGATCACGCGCCCACTGGCGTCGTTCAACGCCTGGCTCAACGCACTCCTCTACTTCTTCACCAAGGAGAAAGGGGGTGGCGCCCCCTGTTGCCCACCGCCGGATACTACCGCCACCAACCAGCAGCACTGGCTCCTCTGGCCGCTGAGGAAGCTGAGAAGGGCGGGGGACGAGGAGGAGGGGGGCAACAGGGGCAAGGAGGGGGGCGTGGTCAATAACAAGGGTAACAATAAAGAGACTAATAAAACACCTGTACATCTGTTCAGCGGGGTGACCAAAACCAAAGTCAGATATACTGCGGAATAAGTTCAATTCGATCGACTTTATTCCTCCCAAGGGGATCAATGCTGGCAGGAATAGGATGAGTTGTTGTTTGAAGGGTTTCTTAAATGTTTTCAACTCGAGACCCAAATGAGAAATTGTCTGTCCTCCCATGCCCCTAATCGTCCTCCAATGACCCAAATTAAGAAAAAATTGTGTGTGACTAGATTTATTCTCATAACTCACGAGCCACCTCTCACATGCCCAGGCCCACTTTGGGTACCGACCCATAGTTTAAGAAACCCTGTGTGGCGACGCAAGTCTTCTGCATTCTATGTGTTTAATTCAGAAACAGACATTTGTGAACAAAATAAATGGTTGGGTGTGAATTCAGGATGTAAAAAGATCTGTTTGGAGACACAAAGGACATTAGAGATGAACATACTATCATTTGCAGTATTCAAATATTGATGACTAGATCTAGATGATGACGCTGGCACTGTACTATAAAAACCATGACGGACTCTTATACCTTTTTGGGGGGTTGATTTTCTTTGTTTGTTTTTATAACTTTGTTGAGTTGAAGGAAGTTATACCTCAGGCAAACAAAACTCAGAGACAGACTTGTTATCTGTTATTGTATCTTTTGATGACAGCCCTCAATGACAACTGTATCGGAACTATTTCCTGTTTATCTGGTGTCTGACATTTTCAAAATGTGTAAAATATGACTGAATTAAACATGTTTAATGTAAACTTACTGCCCAATGAGTTTGTGTTGTTAAATGTGAGAGAGAGAGGGGAAAAAATGGTAATGGATTTGTAAACAAAGTGGCTTAGCAATAATGTTAATAATCTCCCTTTTCACCTGAACACAACCCAAAGGCCAACCTTACTAAGTTAATTTAAACACAAACACACTCACACACAGAAAAAAGTTGTAAAACGCCCTCAAATCAGGGAAATACTCTCCACTCATTCACAAAAACAACCCACTTGACTTAACATGGAATGGGGTTGTACATTCTAGAATCTATATATATATTTTTTATATAATAATAATACTTTATTTTAGCTATGAAGATATTACAGTTCATACATATCAGACAACATCAATGCTAGGTAGAGAGCAGCCAAAGACCCAAGTCATAAAATGTAAAAAGTCCCATATTCATAACAACAGCGTCCCTTCAAATACACAGAGATCCACTCACAAACAATTATCTATCTACATTCTAGAATCTAGAGACCGTAGTGATGTCACAAGCACTTGTCAGGACCTATGGATCTTGGAACCTACTCAACTCTACTCTGTCCTTCCATTTTCTCAAATGAAGGTGAGGTGAGACTGATGGACCGTAAAGACCTAGCTAAGGTTGTTGTTGCCTTTAGTTCTGAGCTCTGGGTAAATGATCAAGCTGTCATTTGGGTTGTGTAAGTACATATAATAATCTGCTATATGAATGGAAAACTACTGGTGTAATTATTTTTTTTATGAACACTTTCCTTCTGGAATTTCATATGTTGTTGACTGACTATCCCCTTGATCCACAATGGTCACAACACCAAGTCCTTCGCTTTGAAACAGGCCTATAGTGTGATTTTTGAAGAGGGTGGAACCAGGCCTTTTGGCTGATCCATGGGTGGTTTCAGGTTGGGTGGAAAAGATGGTGGGTGCTGTTGAGTCGGTGAAGGTAACCCGAAGTGGACTTGTAATATTTGCTTGTGTTTCTTCAGGTCAGAGGGAGCAGGCGATCCATGCGATGCAACTTGGGTCAAGATCTGTTTCTTGCTTTGCTCTTAGGAACAGGGCACCATTGAAAGGAGTGATTTCTGGGGTAGCGTTAAGTGTGGAGGTAGAGCAATTTAAGTTGAAGATGGTGTTTGTGACGCCTGCCGTTTGGTGCGACGCAGACCCGGTGATGAGCGTGGTGAAACAGAGGAGTCACTGTCAGTCCTTTTGAGTTTTTAGTCAGAGTCTTTACCCGACAAGGTCATGTTAGGATATATCAGTTACAGTGGGGGAAAAAAAGTATTTAGTCAGCCACCAATTGTGCATGTTCTCCCACTTAAAAAGATGAGAGAGGCCTGTAATTTTCATCATAGGTACACATCAACTATGACAGACAAATTGAGGAAAAAAAATCCAGAAAATCACATTGTAGGATTTTTAATGAATTTATTTGCAAATTATGGTGGAAAATAAGTATTTGGTCACCTACAAAAAAGCAAGATTTCTGGCTCTCACAGACCTGTAACTTCTTCTTTAAGAGGCTCCTCTGTCCTCCACTCGTTACCTGTATTAATGGCACCTGTTTGAACTTGTTATCAGTATAAAAGACACCTGTCCACAACCTCAAACAGTCACACTCCAAACTCCACTATGGCCAAGACCAAAGAGCTGTCAAAGGACACCAGAAACAAAATTGTAGACCTGCACCAGGCTGGGAAGACTGAATCTGCAATAGGTAAGCAGCTTGGTTTGAAGAAATCAACTGTGGGAGCAATTATTAGGAAATGGAAGACATACAAGACCACTGATAATCTCCCTCGATCTGGGGCTCCACGCAAGATCTCACCCCGTGGGGTCAAAATGATCACAAGAACGGTGAGCAAAAATCCCAGAACCACACGGGGGGACCTAGTGAATGACCTGCAGAGAGCTGGGACCAAAGTAACAAAGCCTACCATCAGTAACACACTACGCCGCCAGGGACTCAAATCCTGCAGTGCCAGACGTGTCCCCCTGCTTAAGCCAGTACATGTCCAGGCCCGTCTGAAGTTTGCTAGAGTGCATTTGGATGATCCAGAAGAGGATTGGGAGAATGTCATATGGTCAGATGAAACCAAAATAGAACTTTTTGGTAAAAACTCAACTCGTCGTGTTTGGAGGACAAAGAATGCTGAGTTGCATCCAAAGAACACCATACCTACTGTGCAGCATGGGGGTAGAAACATCATGCTTTGGGGCTGTTTTTCTGCAAAGGGACCAGGACGACTGATCCGTGTAAAGGAAAGAATGAATGGGGCCATGTACCTTGAGATTTTGAGTGAAAACCTCATTCCATCAGCAAGGGCATTGAAGATGAAACGTGGCTGGGTCTTTCAGCATGACAATGATCCCAAACACACCGCCCGGGCAACGAAGGAGTGGCTTCGTAAGAAGCATTTCAAGGTCCTGGAGTGGCCTAGCCAGTCTCCAGATCTCAACCTCATAGAAAATCTTTGGAGGGAGTTGAAAGTCCGTGTTGCCCAGCGACAGCCCCAAAATCACTGCTCTAGAGGAGATCTGCATGGAGGAATGGGCCAAAATACCAGCAACAGTGTGTGAAAACCTTGTGAAGACTTACAGAAAACGTTTGACCTGTGTCATTGCCAACAAAGGGTATATAACAAAGTATTGAGAAACTTTTGTTATTGACCAAATACTTATTTTCCACCATAATTTGCAAATAAATTCATTAAAAATCCTACAATGTGATTTTCTGGATTTTTTTTTCTCATTTTGTCTGTCATAGTTGACGTGTACCTATGATGAAAATTACAGGCCTCTCTCATATTTTTAAGTGGGAGAACTTGCACAATTGGTGGCTGACTAAATACTTTTTTCCCCACTGTATCCTGTTAGAGTGTTTGTGATGAATGAATCTACTGCACTGTTTCAGGTGCAACGTTTATGGTTGTGTTGCAGCAGTGTGTAGGAGGGAGATTCCGAGATGTGGGAAGTGTGCAGGAGGGCATGGGATAGAGGATTGTGCAGTTTTGGTGGATAAAGTTGTGTGTGTCAACTGTAGGGGTGCACATGTTGCTGGGAATCGGAAGTGTCCGGCAGGAGAGAGGCAGGTTGAGGTGGCTAGAGTCAGAGTAGTGCAGAAGGTGTCGTATGCTGAGGCAGTGAAGAAAGTAGAAGAGGATGGGTCAAGGGTGAAGGATTCTGAGAGGATCCCTGTGAATAGTAGATCTGTGCCAGCACAGAGGGATAGGCCAGTGAGTAATATATGCTTCAGTAAGGTTGGCTTCTTAGCGTTCAAAGCAATGGTTCTTCAACGAGTCGGACGCGAAGGATATCCTACAGACACCCGACAAGGCCCAAATCCCTGTCATTCGCATGAGAAAGAGACGGAGATATCGTGGACGTAGGTCGGGGTGCCTTGTAAGGATCCGACGGCGAGCGAGAAAACTGCCTCTTCCATCAATCCTATTAGCCAATGTTCAATCATTTGAAAATAAGGTAGACAACCTAAGATTACGGTTATCCTACCAACGGGACATTAAAAATATCTTATGTTTCACAGAGTCGTGGCTGAACGACGACATTGATTACATACAGCTGGCCGGGATATACGCTACATCGTCAGGATAGAACGGCTGACTCCGGTAAGACAAGGGGTGGCGGTCTGTGTATATTTGTAAACAGCAGCTGGTGCAAAAAATCTAATACTAAGGAAGTCTCAAGGTTTTGCTCACCTGAGGTAGAGTATATCATGATAAGCTGTAGACCACACTATTTACGAAGAGAGTTTTCTTCTATATTTTTCATAGCTGTCTATATACCACCACAAACCAATGCTGGCACTAAGACTGCACTTAATGAGCTGTATAAGGCCATAAGTAAACAGGAAAACGCTAATTCAGAGACAGCGCTCCTAGTGGCCGGGGACTTTAATGCAGGGAAACTTAAATCAGTTCTACCTAATTTCTACCAGCATGTTAAATGTGCAACCAGAGGAAAATAAACTCTAGACCACCTTTACTCCACACACAGAGACACATACAAATCTCTCCCTCGCCCTCCATTTGGCAAATCTGACCATAACTCTATCCTCCTGATTCCTGCATATAAGCAAAAACTAAAGCAGAAAGCACCAGTGACTCGGTTAATAAGAAAGTGGTCAGATGACGCAGATGCTAAGATACAGGACTGTTTTGCTAGCACAGACTGGAATATGTTCCGGGATTCTTCAGATAGCATTGAGGAGTACGTCACATCCGTCACTGGCTTCATCAATAAGTGCATCGATGACGTCGTCCCCACAGTGACCGTACGTACCCCAAACAGAAGCCATGGATTACAGGCAACATCCGCACTGAGCTAAAGGCTAGAGCTGCCGCTTTCAAGGAGCGGGACTCTAACCCCGCTATGCCCTCTGACGAACCATCAAACAGGCAAAAAGTCAATACATGAACCATCAAACAGGCAAAGAGTCAATACAGGACTAAGATTGAATCGTACTACACCGGCTCTGAACAGCTAATCATGGCTACCCGGACAATTTGCACTGCCCCCCCACCCCCACCCCCCTTTTTTACTCTGCTGCTACTCTGTTTATTATTTATGCATAGTCACTTTAACTCTACCCACATGTACATATTACCTCAATTACCTCAACTAGCCGGTGCCCCCGCACATTGACTCTGCACCGGTACCCCCCTGTATATAGCTTCCCTACTGTTATTTTATTTTACTGCTTCTCTTTAGTTATTAGCTTTTTTTTTTTTTGCTTGATACTTTTTTAAATTGTTTTACTTTGCATTGTTGGTTAAGGGCATGTAAGTAAGCATTTCACTGTAATGTCTACACCTGTTGTATTTGGCGCATGTGGCAAATAAGATTTGATTTGATTTATCAAATTAAACGTAAGTCACAGAAAATAGATGTTGTGGTAGCAGCTGCAGAGAAATACTTGGGGGTACAAGATTTGACTTCAGAAGAGTTACAGGGTGTGTTGAGTGGTAGTGTCCCATCCTCTCAGGTCGTTGGCCTGGGGAAGGGTCAGATAGGGTTTAGTAGTGGAATAAGGTGATGGGTTTGAATGAGTATAGGGTTAGTTGGTAGGGTAATTCAAATATACAGTATGTATCTTTTTATTTTATATATATATATATATTGGGTTCCCCTTTTCCATTTTGTATCACAAAGTGTAATGGATCCATACTATAGTTCAGTTGGGGGCGGTAATGCAACATATTGTATGCCCACCACCATTAAACCTCACCGAAGAAGAAGAAGAGAGGCCTTCCATAATGGACCACTAGAGGCCTTGTACAGGAGCATACCAGAGATATGGTATGACATTTATGCTTTAATTGCTAGTAAAATAAACTCAAAATAGTGCAACTCTCTCTCTCTCTCTGTGTCCCTCCCTCTCAGTCTCCCGCCCTCTCTTTCTGTCTCTCTCTCCCCCCTTAGCTCACTGTTCGTGAAAAACAAGTATCAACATTGAATGAAGAGCTATTTATTGAGCAAGGCATTACATTTTACATTTTTGTCATTTAGCAGACACTCTTATCCAGAGCGACTGCATACATTATTTTTTTTATTCCCCGTGGGAATCGAACCCTGGCGTTCCAAACACCATGCTCTACCAACTGAGCTACATCCCTGCCGGCCATTCCCTCCCCTACCCTGGACGAATTGTGCGCCGCCCCATGGGTCTCCCGGGCGCGGCCGGCTACGACAGAGCCTGGATTCGAACCAGGATCTCTAGCACTGCGATGCAGTGCCTTAGACCACTGCGCCACTCGGGCGACACATCTAAGAAACAGGAGAATGTAGCAGGCCGGATGCCAGCTGAAGGTGTACACATTTTGAAGACAGCGTATTCTTATCTGAAAATATATGTAATGTATATTAGGCCTACATGGTGGTTAAACAAATAGTTTACAATACTAGTCAAAGGCGTTTTATGTCATCTAGGCCAGGGTTTCCCAAACTCGGTCCTGCAACCCCCCCACACACACACACACACACACACACAAAACGTGCACCCAGGGTGGGCCCCAGGACCAAGTTTGGGAAATCCTGCTCTACAGCTCTAGGCCTAACTTCTGGCCTAGTTGAGGAGTGAAATGCATAGGAATACGTTGGTGAACAAATGCATTGATGAACTCATGCTAGAGGGGGCGACAAATTCTCCTATTTCATCCTTTCCCGGCTTGGAAATTCAAAACAATACCGATTATGTCATTTCCCGTGCTGCACTACGACTAGAACCAGCTTTGACGGTTATTACAATTGAACAAAAAAATAAAATAAAATAATAGGAGCCATTTTAAGCAAAACCGAATAGCAACATGGATTAGGCTAACGATTACACACCTCATGCATTTTGTAAAAAATTATAATTTGACCGTTTACATTTATATTAATTTTTTCCCCCCGTGTCACCAGTGTGTGTAGAGCTGTCGATGCAAGGCATTGGCGCCATTTTCAAACTTATTCTGCAAGAGAATGAATGTCTGGGTTGAAAAACATATTTAACGAATTAATTAATATTTTTTTAATTGCATTTAGACGGGTTATGTTTTTTTGCAAGAATGGTCGTTTCTTCATCGGACGAGGATGTATTTTCTCAAGGTACGCATTTTAGCCTGCATTTAGCAGGCTAGGTAGGTAGCTAGCTAGTTAGTTGCATTGTTAGTAATAGTAGCTAGCTAGCTAGGTAAAAATAAACACAAGCTAGCTGGCAGTCTATGTTGGTTAGCCATGAAATATACATTTTCAACAATTGTAACCTTCGAGTATTTCAAAATACTTTTTCAATCTAAATCTACTGTAGCTAGCAAGGGTGACTAGCAACTCGGCTAACAGTACATTTCTATGACTTTGTTGGGATATCCAAGTTTAGTGGATGTTAAAAGCTTTATGGGAATTTGTTTAACACTACAGCTAGATTGAGGTGAATTGCAAACGATTTTATTTTTTACATTGTCAAAGGAAGCAAGACAGTCGATGTAGTTGCTAAAATAAGTTAATTCAAAGTTACGGGTAATGATTTTATTTCCAGGACAGATTTTTACTACGTCGGTGTCACACCCACGTTTTAGTGCGAGTACCATAGGTTTGGTTCGTGGACCCCTCCCCAAAATCCGCTCATGACACCCCTCTCGAGAATTCCCCCCCATATGTTCAAATCAAATATTTGCTGAACTAGAAAATAATCAAAAGAAACTGCGTTCAATTACCAAATGTTAGAAAAAGGTTGAATACATCGTTCAAAATAATTAAATGTGCAGTATAAACGGTCGAATGTGTGGGGGGAAACAAGTCGAAAAGAAATCGCAAAGACATGATCTGAATCAGCATGTTTCTTCTCGACCCAACCCCCGTCCTGTGCCATATAAACACTATACAGAATATATGACTATAGCTAACATAGACAAATGTTACCCAACGTCGTTACAAAGTTGCATTGGCCGATTGTAGCTAACAGATAATTGCTCCCTTAGTTTGAATTACCTTGCAACATTGTTACCTACTTTGATGTGCAAATGATAGTAAGTAGCCATCTACTTCCCTGTAACGTTAGCTGACGACAGTTGCCTGTCTGGCTCTTTGGCCTTGGATATGTTGCCATCTGCTTACTTTTATCTAAGATTGCCCTTTGATAAATGATACCGTTCAACCATCAAGTTTTAGATTTAAACCGTAAATAATGTTTTAGTCGGTGCATAATTTCACTATTTCGCTCACCCTTATCTTGCCATAAGTTCACATTCTCAATATTTGAATTTGTTGGTTGATAGAGATACATTCAGTTTAATGAAATGTCTCCAAAATATTTAGAATAATGCACAGGATAGATTGATTAGGTCAATGTGAAGAGATTCTTGAATTGATACTAGTTAAAAACAGAGACCTCCATATCGAACCTTCTAGGTGCGTGCGTTTGTAACTGCGTCACCGTCGATGCCACGTACTGTACTTGTACAGTACAAATATAGTGTTTTCTTTGGTCCTCTTCATGACTTCAAATAGTCCCATTCATTCAACTGCATTCTAGTATAGATTCATATTGTGTGGAGCAAATCATCTACTTTGAATGTATTTTCTGGTGCATTTTCTGGGAAAGGAAAACGTATGCATATCTATGAATCCAAAATAAAATAAATAATATAGTGTACAGTTGCCTTGGTTTTCAAAAGGCATTACAGTACTTCACAATATGTCACGGATTTTACTGAATACCACACCCTAACCTTTGAATCTAAACTGTGTGTATATATATATAGATATAGATATAGATATAGATAGTGTCTGGTCACTATTGGTTTGAGGTTCAGATTGCTGTACTATAGGTAAACATCCACTAGTATCTTCTATCTAGTGTGCATGTGTGCGTGCGTGTGCCATTTTAGCACAGACCCTAAAATAATATACAAGAAATATACAATCTGACTCAGCACAGTCTTTTGACTTCTACACAACCACAATATATTCAGGCTATCATATGGCAATGTTATGAAACAGGTGTTCTTTCAAATGGAGGTTGATTTAAATGCATAAAACATTCTATATATGGAGTGAATATATCTCCTATTTTAACATGGCCTAATTTTGAGTATAGGACGTCAGACAGTAAGACACAGAGCATTGCTGTATCATGGGCCCTATTTGTATGGCTACGTTATTCCCAGGTGACTGACTGGCTAGTTGTAGTGTCTTTTTCAGAAGCTTCTGCGTCACAGTGCATTTTGTGAGGTTTGTGTGTGTAATATCTGAAGCTATTTTTGCAACGGAATTGATTTGGGTTGTGTGCTTGGCTTGCTGAGGGTAAGATTTTAGACTTGATATTTAATTGATAGTTCTGAGGTTGGATATATTGACTATCTCCTTAGCTTACACCCCATGGCATATACTGGTAGGCTAATACTGATTTTCTGTGACTGGATTCATTTGTGCTTGCAAGTTGAATGTTGTGGTATAAAAAAAAATAGTATACTAATAATATAGAATGTAATGATTAAGCTTTTGTACTGGTCCCGGTTATCAGAATAACTAGACAGACAGTGCCTATTCAGAGGTATTTGGACTCTACCAAGTTAACTATGAGATGTTTTACTTTGGAGTCAGAATCTCGGAATTGTGTGTGAAGTTTCAACATTCTATTTATGATTCTGGCATTCTAGGCCTTTGTCTTTATTTTTCGTATATTGTGTGTGTGCGCGTGTTTGTACGTGCACTTGTGTGCGTGTTTGTGTGCATTTGAGGCCCTCTGTCCTCGGTAAAACTATCTGTAGATCCAGAACTACATTTTCTCTACGTTGTATGCTTGCTCTCTTCCTTCCACTCCTCAATGAACCTAGTCAAATTATTTCATTGCTGCTTTTCTGTTCTATCGACAATGCCGGACACCCCAAAGGTCGGTGAGACTCCGATTGCAATTTTAAATATTTTTTGTATTTTTCCCCTCTTCTTTTCACTCGCCCGCTCGTCCTTTTCTGTTAAATGCGAAATGGGACTCGGGCCAAGCTTGGAAAGTAGTCGTATCTCTAATTTTTATTGTTCAGCTCGGGGACGTTCATGGTTTGTGGCTTATTACTATATTTACGACTTTTTGCTGGGAAAACTCAGCATTGTCGCTGTGGCAAAAAAAACACCACACAAACGCGCAACAACACTTTCCTTAATTTTTATTTCCCTCTCTCTCTGTGCTTTTCCGCAGTCTAGCCTGTTCCCTCTTGCCCCCCCTCCCTTCTCTCTCCCTCTCGCTTTCTCCCTTCGTTGGCAGAGTGAACGCCTTGGCAAGACGTCAAGAAACCGAAGCGAGTGGCGTCTGCAGCTTGCACTAGTGCAGCCCAGACTAGACAAAAACATACCCTCGCAAATTAATTTTTTCCCGCTGGACACTTCCCCTCACGACCCCCAAATTTCACACCTGTCTCCCCCGATACCTCGTCAACCCGCAGATTTTTTTTCAGATTTTTCAGCGGCTCCGAAAATGTCAATTTTTATTGTAGAAAGTGATGCCGAGGGAAAAAGAGTAACAGCTCCCCTTGCCTTTTTATGCCTACTAAGTTCCCCAGCCTCCTCACTAGCTTCAGCATAGAGCCGAGAGGGACTGCACACAGCACAGCACAGGAGCCTGCCCTGGGGCCCGTTGGGGGTGAAGAGGAGGGGAGGGGGGCGGGAGGGTAAGTGGGACTATGGTTTGGGGTGTAGTACGGGGGCATTTCAGTTTTTTATTTAACCTTTATTTATCCAAGAAGTCCCTTTTTTAAATATTTTTTTATAAGGGAGATGTATTGAGAGAGAGGGGGTATTTTGGGGAGGGGGGGGGGGTAAGAGGACCAAAGGTTTTTTGGGAAAATTTTAGGACTTTGTTCAGGAAGCTTCCCCAATTAGAAAGGGGAGCCCCCAAAGCTTATTTTACCTTAAAAAAAAAAAAAAAGGTTAGGTTGGGTTATTCCCCAAGTGATACACATTTCCTTGTAAGACATTTTAATTTATTTTTTCGATTTTGGGTCAGTGTTGTAATTGGTGAAGTTTTAGTTGAAGCTACGTGTGTGTAGAGAGAGAGAGCTGGAGTAGAGAGAACAATTGGCCTTTAGGACATTTTGAAGAAGTGCATAAATATAAGGAGAAATAGTCTGCTAACACACAAGGTGTGAGCTGGATTGAATTTTGAAGGGGGTGTTCAGATTGTTATTGGCCCCCAACCATTCCCCCTCCTTTTTTTTTATTTTTTTATTATTATTTTGAACATGGACCCGAGGTAAGTGAATTTCTCTTTTCTTTCCCTCGCCTCTCTCTGTTTCAGGTATTTTAAAATGGTCTCTGGTTTGAATGGAGAGTGACAAGCATAGGCCAGAGAGGGAGAGACTGAAAAATGTGTTCTTTCTACTACCCTGTACATCTCTCGCTCTGCTACACTTTTTGCCTTGCTATTTCTCTCTCTCTCTCTCTCTCTCTCTCTCTCTCTCTCTCTCTCTCTCTCTCTCTCTCGCTTCCTTTCCTTATGCCACCGCTCTTTCTCGTTCGTTCTCTCTCTGCCCTCCTCTCTCTACCCTGCTCTTGCTGTCCTTACTCTTTTTGAATGAGCCTATCTGGCAATAGGGACAGACAGAAACGGATGCTTGATGCCTGCTTTCTGATGTGATCACTGGCTTGTTTAAACGTCTAATAAGCCTGCTTTTCCTGAATCAGTAGTGCTATGAATGTGGTCGTGTGGCACTAGTCTGAAATAGGCTAGTAGCCTATACCCTTGTACTCTTTACATGGCTTTGAATGTCTAATTGCATAAAAGTTGTGAATTAGGTGCAATTAATTAATACTGTGTTGGTTTTAGTCTCTGGCCCTACTAGGACAAATGCTTGCTATTTGACCTTGAAGTTGTTTTCTCTTTCACATTGTAGGGTTAAAATTGTGATTTTGTTTAAAGTCTAAAAGTATGGCTAATTTAGTGTTAATTTGGTTCAAATGAATTCATATCAATAGTATCTCTGTGAAAAGTTTCATTTCGGTATTCTTTATGCCTTGGAAATCCAACTTTTCAAAGTGTAAAAGGTTTAAGCACACCACATAGGGTGTGGTGTGTGGAATATTTTTTTCTCCCCCCTTCCTAAAAACCAAATATATTTCTTACTTAATACAACAACTATCGCTTCAATTACAATTTAAAAAAAACAATCACTACTTAGGTAATACTTTTTGTAGCTTTTAGATTTTTTTCATATTTCAGTAATTAGCTTCATTGCTAATTACTGTTCCTAGGTTGTCTCTCAGACTTTTTTTCAACAGATCACAAACCGGATTCCAAATATGTGATAAAAACAAAAAAATCTATTGTAATTTATGAATTAGTTGTCTCTTATCTGTATTCTGAAACTGGAATCGTGTTAGCTTAGCCAGATTTGAGGGCCACATCAGTTCTGTTTAACCTGCCAAGTGACCCTTCTGTGTCTTGATAACACAAAAATGTACTGTAGTTCATGTATTACTTGTCTCAAATGTATATTAAATTGTGTGTTAGATTAGCCTGATTCGAGGGCCACATCAGTTCTATTTCAACTGCTAGTGCCAAGAACTGACCCCTTGTAGCCACAGTCAGAGGCCTGTCGTGCATCCTCTGCCCTCTGTTTTTCTCCCTCCCTCTCTCGTCCCTCTCTCTGAGGTGTGTCTCTTGTGGTTGCTACATTAGCTGGAGCTCAGGTGCATCACTGCTCGTCAATTTCGTTGTCAAGGTCACACCTATGGGGGCAATTTCTCTCTTTCGCCCTCTTTTTTCCCCCTCCTTTTCCACTCTCCCTCCTTTTCTGTCCACAAACTTTCTCTCTCTTTCGCACACACACTTACTCACACACATGCACAGTCGACTCATATTTGAAGATCATCTTGTCTTGAAGACAGTGAGGTCCAACAAGGCCCTAACAAGTTTGATTGGTCTTTGCTGCACAGGGTGTTCCAGGGACATTTTCAATCCGGTTTCATTGTGGTGTCTGTAATTTCTATGATCAGGGTATAATTACATAAATTATTATTTGTTTTTACTGGCCCTTTTTCTGTTCTCTCAAGTATATATATTTTTAAATAGACATGTTAAAATTCGTATTCCTGTTTTTACTATTGGGATAGATGGTGGGGGGCTTGTCTTGATGAGAATCACTGTCTCCTCATGTGCTATCTGGTTTAGAATAGGCACACTTCATAACTATGATTCTACATATTGAGTTAAATGTGTTCATTTCAACACATTATTTTTGTGAATCTGTTTGGCAGTCTGCAGTACATGACGTTATTGTTTCGGTGAGGTGGTGGTGATGGGGGGGGGGGGGGGGGGTGTAAATATGTTGGACTATGTTGTGGGGATTAACATATATATTTTTTAGCAACCAATAACCATTATGAAATCATCACAATTATTTTCAATGTATGGGGATGTGGTCCTGTTGGCTTGTGTATATCTTTTTCTGCGGCATGTAACAGTCTTGTCAGTACACAATCTATGTAAAACCTAGGGAAAAGGGTAAAACAGGCAAAAATAGTCAGGGTTAAATATTATGCAAATAGTGATTTTTTTATTAAGTATATTTTTACGGACTAGGTGTCTTTACATTCAGATATAATGTGAATAGATTAATGTAAGCACCTTTGGTGTAGTTAGTGAACTGTTCAGAAAGTGTCTTCTCTACTTCTCTTTTGTCATCTTCATCCACCATTTTGTCCACTTGCCCACCGTCCATTTTGTGGTCTCAAATAATTGTATGTAAATAAAGTTGTATTATAATTGCAGTATAATTTCAATTCCTATTAATTACATAGAATTTACTCAGTATTGCATTTGCCAAGAAAATAATTTCACTATCTCTCTTTGCTCTTTATTTTTTTTAAATAAAGCATAACTACTGTTGTACTACTCACAACTCCTGTTTCTTTGATATAACTCTAGAAGCAATTTGCAACCAGTGTAAAAAATTACATATCTTTAAACTATGTTACAGGCCTATATGTAATATCTTGGTTCTGTGTAATTTAAATAAAGTGCTAGAATAATCTTGTACTGAACCATGAGTGGGAAAATCTTGTTAGAATGTTATGTTAATTATCTGTTTTTTTCTTTATCTCCACAGCTTCATACCATGGAGAATCCCCTCTCTCTCTCTCTCTCTCTCTCTCTCTCTCTCTCTCTCTCTCTCTCTCTCTCTCTCTGTGTCTCTCTCCCTCTCTGTGCCTCTCTCCGGGGTACCCTCTAGCAGCACATCATGTTTTGCAGGCATCTAAAAGCAACTCCAAATCATTATGTGCTGTCACTGGGAGCCCTTGGAATCACGCCCATTCCAAAAGAACCGTTTTGCAATTCCAATACTGACAGATATCAATGTTCCATTCTGAAGGAGGACCCCTTATCTGCACTGGCAGTTGATGTCAGTGGTGTTTGTATAATCTGTAATGTTGTCAGCATGACAGTTTTACTGTTATCTCAATGTCATGTTTTTTGCCCCTTTTAGATTGGCATTCAGTTTGTTGGTGGCTTTTCAGCATGAAATGGCTATTCCTCTCATTGGAAAGAAATACTATGTATCTAAATACAACTTTGTGATTGTTAGTGTGACCTTTTATAATCAGATATTACTCAAAGGAAAGTTAATGTTCCAGTTATTTCTACTCTGTAGGAATGAATCAAGCCACACTCCATTGTTACATTTATCTAGCCATTCAAAGGACCATGATTCAGTGTTGATCCCTCCCAGTCTGACACTCCTAATGAAAGGGGCCTTTGGCTCCAGACCGAGTGGCCTGGTGGTCCTGCTGCTGGGCCTGCTGGTTGGCCTGGCTACTGGTCTCTCTCCTCCGTGTGTCTGGAGACTGAGGCCTGTCGACCTGCCTGGTGGTCTGTCTCGCTCCAAACTAAGGCCAGGTGGTCAGATGGTCTCTAATCTGTCTTCCTCTCCAGTCTGTCAGTCGACTTGGCTGGTCTCTTCAGTCTTTAGTGTCTCTGGCGCCAAAGAGAGGTCTATCCTTCTGTCGGCCTGGCTCTTGGGCTTTCCCTTGGTCTGCCTGCTGGTCTCTTCCCTGTCTCCAGTGTTTCTGGCGTTAGCAGCACATCATTGCTGGTAGCTAGCTGCCCTGTCTCCAGTGTCTGTTGTTAGCAGCACATCATTACTGGTAGCTAGCTGCCCTGTCTCCAGTGTCTGTCGTTAGCAGCACATCATTACTGGTAGCTAGCTGCCCTGTCTCCAGTGTCTGTCGTTAGCAGCACATCATTACTGGTAGCTAGCTGCCCTGTCTCCAGTGTCTGTCGTTAGCAGCACATCATTACTGGTAGCTAGCTGCCCTGTCTCCAGTGTCTGTCGTTAGCAGCACATCATTACTGGTAGCTAGCTGCCCTGTCTCCAGTGTCTGTCGTTAGCAGCACATCATTACTGGTAGCTAGCTAGCCTGTCTCCAGTGTGTCTGGTGTTAGCAGCACATCATTACTGGTAGCTAGCCTGTCTCCAGTGTGTCTGGTGTTAGTAGCACATCATTACTGGTAGCTAGCCTGTCTCCAGTGTATCTGGTGTTAGCAGCACATCATTACTGGTTGCTAGCTGCCCTGTCTCCAGTGTGTCTGGTGTTAGTAGCACATCATTACTGGTAGCTAGCCTGTCTCCAGTGTATCTGGTGTTAGCAGCACATCATTACTGGTTGCTAGCTGCCCTGTCTCCAGTGTGTCTGGTGTTAGCAGCACATCATTACTGGTAGCTACCTGCCCTGTCTCCAGTGTGTCTGGTGTTAGCAGCACATCATTACTGGTAGCTAGCTGCCCTGTCTCCAGTGTGTCTGGTGTTAGCAGCACATCATTACTGGTAGCAAGCCTGTCTCCAGTGTGTTTGGTGTTAGCAGCATTACATTTACATTTTACATTTTAGTCATTTAGCAGACGCTCTTATCCAGAGTGACTTACAGTTAGTGAATACATTTTTTTTTTTTTTATACTGGCCCCCCGTGGGAATCGAACCCACAACCCTGGCATTGCAAACGCCATGCTCTATCAACTGAGCTACATCCCTGCAGGCCATTCCCTCCCCTACCCTGGACGACGCTGGGCCAATTATGCGCCGCCCATGAGTCTCCCGGTCGCGGTCGGCGGCGACAGAGCCTGGATTCGAACCAGGATCTCTAGTGGCACAGTTAGCACTGCGATGCAGTGCCTTAGACCACTGCGCCACTCAGGAGCAGCACATCATTACTGGTAGCTAGCTGCCCTGTCTCCAGTGTGTCTGGTGTTAGCAGCACATCATTACTGGTAGCTAGCTAGCCTGTCTCCAGTGTGTCTGGTGTTAGCGGCACATCATTACTGGTAGCTAGCTGCCCTGTCTCCAGTGTGTCTGGTGTTAGCAGCACATCATTACTGGTAGCTAGCTAGCCTGTCTCCAGTGTGTCTGGTGTTAGCAGCACATCATTACTGGTAGCTAGCCTGTCTCTGGGCTGCCAGTATGGCTTGTGCTACTAATGCCAGACACACACTTGTCTACAATACATATTTATTCACCCATCAGCCTGGAGCTAAAATGGCATCAATTGCTGTGTTCGTATTCTGTATTGTACCACCATTATTTTACTCAATAGTGAATGTTTTTATCAGCAGAAGCCCTGTGTTAAAGTGGTATCATGCATGGTGGTCTTTTTTTTTTGTTGCATCATATTTTGGCTCTCCCTCATTTGAGGGTTGGTGTTAATTTGATTATTAGCAGCACATCATTACTGGTAGCTAGCTGCCCTGTCTCCAGTGTGTCTGGTGTTAGCAGCACATCATTACTGGTAGCTAGCCTGTCTCCAGTGTGTTTGGTGTTAGCAGCACATCATTACTGGTAGCTAGCTGCCCTGTCTCCAGTGTCTGGTGTTAGCAGCACATCATTACTGGTAGCTAGCATGTCTCCAGTGTGTTTGGTGTTAGGCTAGCTAGCTACCAGTAATGATGTGCTGCTAACACCAAACACACTGGAGACAGGCTAGCTAGCTACCAGTAATGATGTGCTGCTGTCTCCAGTGTGTCTGGTGTTAGCAGCACATCATTACTGGTAGCTAGCTAGCCTGTCTCCAGTGTGTCTGGTGTTAGCAGCACATCATTACTGGTAGCTAGCTAGCCTGTCTCCAGTGTGTCTGGTGTTAGCAGCACATCATTACTGGTAGCTAGTTAGCCTGTCTCCAGTGTGTCTGCTGTTAGCAGCACATCATTACTGGTAGCTAGCTGCCCTGTCTCCAGTGTGTCTGGTGTTAGCAGCACATCATTACTGGTAGCTAGCTAGCCTGTCTCCAGTGTGTCTGGTGTTAGCAGCACATCATTACTGGTAGCTAGCCTGTCTCTGGGCTGCCAGTATGGCTTGTGCTGCTAATGCCAGACACACACTTGTCTACAATGCATCTTTATTCACCCATCAGCCTGGAGCTAAAATGGCATCAATTGCTGTGTTCATATTCTGTATTGTACCACCATTATTTTACTCAATAGTGAATGTTTTTATCAGCAGAAGCCCTGTGTTAAAGTGGTATCATGCATGGTGGTCTTTTTTTTTTTTTTTGCATCATATTTTGGCTCTCCCTCATTTGAGGGTTGGTGTTAATTTGATTCATTGCTTTAGAAAAAAAATAGGGTATATTGTGTGGGAGTGTAAATGGACAGAGATAGTTTCACAACCATTTTATTACTGTATCCACCAGTATATTCAATTGTAAAACATTTTATTTTAATAAAGATTCCTGATTATTAAGAATATTACTGCCAACTACATTAGTTGTATTAAATTCAACTTTTATTCACCATAATTCAGCAAATCACACAGGTCATTTTATCATCACTGTCTTTAGAGAGAGGCCTCCTATACAAATATTTTTAGGGGAAGAAACTGAAGGATGAAGGTGGGTCATGTTTTGAAAAATTATGTTATTTGCCACAGTGTCATACAGAAAGGAAAATACTGTACACTAAACTCAGAATTTGTAACCAATTCCTATACTTTGATACGATTCTGAGTCCATAGCGACATTATCCAGTATGATTTTCAAATAGTTGTCTTTAGTGGTGGGTTTCATGAATAACTCAATGGTCCGGTATACAACGGTTTGCAGTTGTGGCACTGTCAAAGGGGCCTTCGCAGGGCTGCCTACATAAAGGAATATTTTTGACGATGGGGTACCAACGTCATAGTTAATGTATAGCCATAAACTAAGAGTGTGGCCATCTACAGTCCTTGGCCACTCGTATCTGCCTGGGCCACAGACTCACTGAACAGTGGCTTTTTGCATGGTACAAAAAAACAACAACATTATTTACATTCACCAACACATTCCTCATGCAAAGAGAAATTTGCATCTGGAATATTATTTCTGGCCAATAGCAGTGCACTAAATAGGGAATAGGGTGTCTTTTCAGACACACCCATAGAGATCTGCCAAAGCAACTCTTCTGAAGGATCTCAGCTGTTGTCTATAAGAGAGATGCCTGGGCTGCTCAAATTGCACCCTATTTAGTGCACTGCATTTGACCAGGGTACAATGGGCTCTAGTCAAAAGTGGTGCACTATGTAGGAAATAGGTTGCCATTTGGGATGCAACCAGAGACCTTCTGAAAGGTCAAAGGTGAGGTCAACGAGAGAGGAGCGGCAGGTCACTTGAGTTCATGATGAGGCCGGAGTCGAGGTTCAGGTTGTCTGTAGAGGAGAGCACACAAAAACACTTTCGTTGAAAAATAGTGGAAGAACATAGAATTTACTTTTTCCAGAAACTCTGTTACACAGTATAGTTTCTGCAAGATCTAAGTTGATCTAAAAATTATATATATTCTAGATAAAGTTCATAGGAACATGTCAAATGAAAGTTAGGGTCTATATTATTTTTTAAATGACGGCATATATACATTCTTCAACCATTTTCCATCCCAGAAATTAGAATTAAGCAAAGGCTTTGATTTATGGTCAAACAGGTGGAAAAGGAGTCTTAAACATCTACCAGAAAAAGTCTTAGAAATACATCAAAACACAATGTTGAAGTAAAGACCCCTGCAACTAATATCAACACATATTTCATTTGAGAAAATGTTCTGCCTTCTGTAAGTTTAAGAAACATTGCCTTGAAATTCCATTACCAAAAACCCATATACACTGAACAAAAATATATACGTTTTCATGAGCTGAAATAAAAGATCCCAGAAATGTTCCATACACACAAAAAGCTTATTTATCTCAAATTTTGTGCACAAATTTGTTTACATCCCTGTTAGTGAACATTTCTCCTTTGCCAAGATAATCCATCCACCTGACAGGTGTGGCATATCAAGAAGCTGATTAAACAGCATGATCATTACACAGGTGCACCTTGTGCTGGGGACAAAAGGCCATTAAAATGTGCAGTTTTGTCACACAACACAATGCCACAGATGTCTCAAGTTTTGAGGGAGCCTGCAATTGGCATGTTGACTGCAGGAATGTCCACTAGAGCTGTTGCCAGATAATGTAATGTTTATTTCTCTACCATAAACCGCCTCCAATGTCATTTTAGAGAATTTGGCAGTATGTCCAACCGGCCTCACAACCGCAGACCATGTGTAACCATGCCAGCCCAAGACCTCCACATCCAGCTTCTTCACCTGCGGGTTTGTCTGAGACCAGCCACTGGGACAGCAGATGAAACTGAGGAGTATTTATTTCTGTAATAAAGCCCTTTTGTGGGGAAAAACTCATTCTGATTGGCTGGGCCTGACTCCCAAGTGGGTGGGCCTATGCCCTCCCATGGCTGCGCCCCTGCCCAGTCATGAGATATCCATAGATTAGGGCCTAACAAATTTAATTTTAATTGACTGATTTCCTTATATGAACTGTAACTCAGTAAAATCGTTAATTGTTGCATGTTGCGTTTATATTTTTGTTCAGTATATCTTTATGCCCATATTTTTTTTAATGAAAGTTCACATAAGTAACAAGAAAGGGTAGACCTATCAATTACAGTGAGGGGAAAAAGTATTTGATCCCCTGCAGATTTTGTACATTTGCCCACTGACAAAGAAATGATCAGTCTATAATTTTAATGGTAGGTTTATTTGAACAGTGAGAGACAGAATTACAACAAAAAAATCCTGAAAAACGCATGTCAAAAATGTTATAAATTTATTTGCATTTCAATGAGGGAAATAAGTATTTGACCCCCTCTCAATCAGGATTTTTTCTGGCTCCCAGGTGTCTTTTATACAGGTAACGAGCTGAGATTAGGAGCACACTCTTAAAGGGAGTGCTCCTAATGTCAGTTTGTTACCTGTATAAAAGACACCTGCCACAGAAGCAATCAATCAATCAGAATCCAAACTCTCCACCATGGCCAAGACCAAAGAGCTCTCCAAGGATGTCAGGGACAAGATTGTAGACCTACACAAGGCTGGAATGGGCTACAAGACCATCGCCAAGCAGCTTGGTGAGAAGGTGACAACAGTTGGTGCGATTATTCGCAAATGGAAGAAACACAAAAGAACTGTCAATCTCCCTCGGCCTGGGGCTCCATGCAAGATCTCACCTCGTGAAGTTGCAATGATCATGAGAACGGTGAGGAATCAGCCCAGAACTACACGGGAGGATCTTGTCAATGATCTCAAGGCAGCTGGGACCATAGTCACCAAGAAAACAATTGGTAACACACTACGCCGGGAAGGACTGAAATCCTGCAGCGCCCGCAAGGTCCCCCTGCTCAAGAAAGCACATATACATGCCTGTCTGAATGATTCAGAGGAGAACTGGGTGAAAGTGTTGTGGTCAGATGAGACCAAAATCGAGCTCTTTGGCATCAACTCAACTCGCCGTGTTTGGAGGAGGAGGAATGCTGCCTATGACCCCAAGAACACCATCCCCACCGTCAAACATGGAGGTGGAAACATTATGCTTTGGGGGTGTTTTTCTGCTAAGGGGACAGGACAACTTCACCGCATCAAAGGGACGATGGACGGGGCCATGTACCGTCAAATCTTGGGTGAGAACCTCCTTCCCTCAGCCAGGGCATTGGAAATGGGTTGTGGATGGGTATTCCAGCATGACAATGACCCAAAACACACTGCCAAGGCAACAAAGGAGTGGCTCAAGAAGAAGCATATTAAGGTCCTGGAGTGGCCTAGCCAGTCTCCAGACCTTAATCCCATAGAAAATCTGTGGAGGGAGCTGAAGGTTCGAGTTGCCAAACGTCAGCCTCGGAACCTTAATGACTTGGAGAAGATCTGCAAAGAGGAGTGGAACAAAATCCCTCCTGAGATGTGTGCAAACCTGGTGGCCAACTACAAGAAACATCTGACCTCTGTGATTGCCAACAAGGGTTTTGCCACCAAGTACTAAGTCACGTTTTGCTGAGGGGTCAAATACTTATTTCCCTCCTGAAAATGCAAATCAATTTATAACATTTTTGACATGCGTTTTTCAGGATTGTTTTGTTGTTATTCTGTCTCTCACTGTTCAAATAAACCTACCATTAAAATTATAGACTGATCATTTCTTTGTCAGTGGGCAAACGTACAAAATCAGCAGGGGATCAAATACTTTTTTCCCTCACTGTAGTTCGTGTTTTCGCTGATATTAATTTTGTTTATGTATTAAGTGATTAAAACTTGAAATTCCATTACCAAATTGGTAACGGAATTTCTGCAATTGAATTAGCTACAATGGGAAATCATAGTAGCCACAAACTACAGTTGGGACAGTAAAGAAAAGTACAGTATAGTTCAGTAGAGTTGAGCACACTTGAGTTGTGTACACTAATGTACTGAACTCTACTGTGTTGAGCTCTCCTGTGCTGAACTCTCCTGTGCTGAACTCTCCTGTGCTGAACTCTCCTGTGCTGAACTCCTGAGCTCTATTGTGCTGAACTCTACTGTGCTCTACTGTACTACACTACTGAACTCTACTGTGCTGAGCTCTACTGAACTCTAGTGTACTAAACTCTACTGAGCTCTACTGTGCTGAACTCTACTGAGCTCTACTGGGCTGAACTCTACTGAGCTGAACTCTACTGAGCTCTACTGTGCTGAACTCTACTGAGCTCTACTGTGCTGAACTTACATTTACATTTTAGTCATTTAGCAGACGCTCTTATCCAGAGCGACTTACAGGAGCAATTAGGGTTAAGTGCCTTGCTCAAGGGCACATCGACAGATTTTTCACCTAGTCGGCTCAGGGATTAGAACCAGTGACCTTTCGGTTACTGGCACAACGCTCTTAACCACTAAGCTACCTGCCGCCGCTACTCTACTGAGCTCTACTGTGCTGAACTCTACTGAGCTCTACTGTACTAAACTCTACTGAGCTCTACTGTACTAAACTCTACTGTACTGAACTCGACTGTGCTGAACTGTGCTGAACTCTCCTGTGTGTGAACTCTACTGTGCTGAACTCTACTGTGCTGAACTCTACTGTGCTGAACTCTACTGTGTTGAACTCTACTGTGCTGAACTCTACTGTGCTAAACTCTACTGTGCTAAACTCTACTGAGCTCTACTGTGCTAAACTCTACTGTGCTAAACTCTGCTCTACTGTACTACACTACTGAACTCTACTGTGCTGAGCTCTACTGAACTCTACTGTGCTGAGCTCTACTGAACTCTACTGTGCTGAGCTCTACTGAACTCTACTGTACTAAACTCTACTGAACTCTACTGTACTAAACTCTACTGTGCTGAACTCTGCTCTACTGTACTACACTACTGAACTCTACTGTGCTGAGCTCTACTGAACTCTAATGTGCTGAACTCTACTGTGCTGAGCTCTACTGTGCTGAGCTCTACTGAACTCTACTGAACTCTACTGTGCTCTACTGTACTAAACTCTACTGAGCTCTACTGTGTTGAACTCTACTGAATTATACTGTGCTCTACTGTACTAAACTCTACTGTACTGAACTCGACTGTGCTGAACTGTGCTGAACTCTCCTGTGTGTGAACTCTACTCTGCTGAGCTCTACTGTGCTGAACACTATTGAACTCTACTGAGCTCTACTGTGCTGTGCTCTACTGTGCTGAACTCTACTGTGCTGAACTCTACTGTGCTGAACTGTGCTGAACTCTACTGAGCTCTACTGTGCTAAACTCTACTGTGCTGAACTTTACTGTGCTCTACTGTACTACACTACTGAACTCTACTGTGCTGAGCTCTACTGAACTCTACTGTGCTCTACTGAACTCTACTGTGCTGAGCTCTACTGAACTCTACTGTGCTGAGCTCTACTGAACTCTACTGTGCTGAGCTCTACTGAACTCTACTGTGCTGAGCTCTACTGAACTCTACTGTACTAAACTCTACTGAACTCTACTGAGCTGAACTCTACTGTGCTGAACTCTACTGTGCTGAGCTCTACTGTGCTGAGCTCTACTGAACTCTAGTGTACTAAACTGTACTAAACTCTACTGTACTAAACTCTACTGAGCTCTACTGTGCTGAACTCTACTGAGCTCTACTGTGCTGAACTCTACTGAGCTCTACTGTGCTGAGCTCTACTGTGCTCTACTGTGCTGAGCTCTACTGTGCTAAACTCTACTGAACTCTACTGTACTAAACTCTACTGAGCTCTACTGTGCTAAACTCTACTGAGCTCTACTGTGCTAAACTCTACTGAGCTCTACTCTGCTGAGCTCTACTCTGCTGAGCTCTACTTTGCTGAACTCTACTGAGCTCTGTGCTGAGCTCTACTGTACTAAACTCTACTGAGCTCTACTGTGTTGAACTCTACTGAATTATACTGTGCTCTACTGTACTAAACTCTACTGTACTGAACTCGACTGTGCTGAACTGTCCTGTGTGTGAACTCTACTCTGCTGAGCTCTACTGTGCTGAACTCTACTGAGCTCTACTGTGCTGAGCTCTACTGTGCTGAGCTCTACTGTGTTGAGCTGTACTGAACTCTACTGTGCTCTACTGTACTAAACTCTACTGAATTATACTGTGCTGAGCTCTACTGAACTCTACTGTGCTGAGCTCTACTGTGCTGAGCTCTGCTGAAGTCTACTGAGCTCTACTGTGCTGAAGTCTACTGAGCTCTACTGTGCTGAACTGTGCTGAACTCTCCTGTGTGTGAACTCTACTCTGCTGAGCTTTACTGTGCTGAACACTATTGAACTCTACTGAGCTCTACTGTGCTGAACTCTACTGAGCTCTACTGTGCTGAGCTCTACTGTGCTGAACTCTACTGAACTCTACTGTGCTGAGCTCTACTGTGCTGAGCTCTGCTGAAGTCTACTGAGCTCTACTGTGCTGAAGTCTACTGAGCTCTACTGTGCTGAACTCTGCTCTACTGTGCTGAGCTCTACTGAACTCTACTGTGCTGAGCTCTACTGTGCTGAGCTCTGCTGAAGTCTACTGAGCTCTACTGTGCTGAAGTCTACTGAGCTCTACTGTGCTAAACTCTACTGTGCTGAACTCTGCTCTACTGTACTACACTACTGAACTCTACTGTGCTGAGCTCTACTGAACTCTACTGTGCTGAACTCTACTGTGCTGAGCTCTACTGTGCTGAGCTCTACTGTGCTGAGCTCTACTGTGCTGAGCTCTACTGAGCTCTACTGTACTAAACTCTACTGAGCTCTACTGTGTTGAACTCTACTGAATTATAACTGTGCTCTACTGTACTAAACTCTACTGTACTGAACTCGACTGTGCTGAACTGTGCTGAACTCTCCTGTGTGTGAACTCTACTCTGCTGAGCTCTACTGTGCTGAACACTATTGAACTCTACTGAGCTCTACTGTGCTGAACTCTACTGTGCTCTACTGTGCTGAACTCTACTGTGCTGAACTCTACTGTGCTGAACTCTACTGAACTCTACTGTACTACACTACTGAACTCTACTGTGCTGAGCTCTACTGAACTCTACTGTGCTGAACTCTACTGTGCTGAACTCTACTGAGCTCTACTGTGCTGAGCTCTACTGTGCTCTACTGTGCTGAGCTCTACTGTGCTAAACTCTACTGAACTCTACTGTGCTGAGCTCTACTGAACTCTACTGTACTAAACTCTACTGAACTCTACTGAGCTGAACTCTACTGTGCTGAACTCTACTGTGCTGAACTCTACTGTGCTGAACTCTACTGTGCTGAACTCTACTGTGCTGAACTCTACTGAACTCTAGTGTACTAAACTGTACTAAACTCTACTGAGCTGAACTCTACTGAGCTGAGCTCTACTGTGCTCTACTGTGCTGAGCTCTACTGTGCTAAACTCTACTGAACTCTACTGTACTAAACTCTACTGAGCTTTACTGTGCTAAACTCTACTGAGCTCTACTCTGCTGAGCTCTACTGTGCTGAACTCTACTGAGCTCTACTGTGCTGAGCTCTACTGAACTCTACTGAGCTCTACTGGGTTGAACTCTACTGTACTGAACTCGACTGTGCTGAACTGTGCTGAACTCTCCTGTGTGTGAACTCTACTCTGCTGAGCTCTACTGTGCTGAACACTATTGAACTCTACTGAGCTCCATTGTGCTGAACTCTACTGAGCTCTACTGTGCTGAACTCTACTGAGCTCTACTGTGCTGAACTCTACTGAGCTCTACTGTGCTGAGCTCTACTGTGCTGAGCTCTACTGTGCTGAGCTCTACTGTGCTGAACTGTGCTGAGCTCTACTGTGCTGAGCTCTACTGAACTCTACTGTGCTGAGCTCTACTGTGCTGAGCTCTGCTGAAGTCTACTGAGCTCTACTGTGCTGAAGTCTACTGAGCTCTACTGTGCTGAACTCTACTGAGCTCTACTGTGCTAAACTCTACTGTGCTGAACTCTACTGTGCTGAAGTCTACTGTGCTGAAGTCTACTGTGCTCTACTGTACTACACTACTGAACTCTACTGTACTGAGCTCTACTGAGCTCTACTGTGCTGAACTCTACTGAGCTCTACTGTGCTGAGCTCTACTGAACTCTACTGTGCTGAGCTCTACTGAACTCTACTGTACTAAACTCTACTGAACTCTACTGAGCTGAACTCTACTGTGCTGAACTCTACTGTGCTGAGCTCTACTGAACTCTAGTGTACTAAACTGTGCTGAACTCTACTGAGCTCTATTGTGCTGAACTCTACTGAGCTGAGCTCTACTGTGCTCTACTGTGCTGAGCTCTACTGTGCTAAACTCTACTGAGCTCTACTGTGCTAAACTCTACTGAGCTCTACTGTGCTAAACTCTACTGAGCTCTACTGTGCTAAACTCTACTGAGCTCTACTCTGCTGAGCTCTACTGTGCTGAACTCTACTGAGCTCTACTGTGCTGAGCTCTACTGAACTCTACTGAGCTCTACTGTACTAAACTCTACTGAGCTCTACTGTGTTGAACTCTACTGAATTATACTGTGCTCTACTGTACTAAACTCTACTGTACTGAACTCGACCGTGCTGAACTGTGCTGAACTCTCCTGTGTGTGAACTCTACTCTGCTGAGCTCTACTGTGCTGAACACTATTGAACTCTACTGAGCTCCACTGTGCTGAACTCTACTGAGCTCTACTGTGCTGAACTCTACTGAGCTCTACTGTGCTGAACTCTACTGAGCTCTACTGTGCTGAACTCTACTGTGCTGAGCTCTACTGCGTGAGCTCTACTGTGCTGAGCTCTACTGTGCTGAGCTCTACTGAACTCTACTGTGCTGAGCTCTACTGAACTCTACTGTGCTGAGCTCTACTGAACTCTACTGTGCTGAGCTCTACTAAACTCTACTGTACTGAACTCTACTGTGCTGAACTCTACTGTGCTGAACTCTACTGTGCTGAACTCTACTGTGCTGAACTCTACTGTGCTGAACTCTACTGTGCTGAACTCTACTGTGCTGAACTCTACTGTGCTGAGCTCTACTGAACTCTAGTGTACTAAACTGTACTAAACTCTACTGAGCTCTACTGTGCTGAACTCTACTGAGCTCTATTGTGCTGAACTCTACTGTGCTGAACTCTACTGTGCTCTACTGTGCTGAGCTCTACTGTGCTAAACTCTACTGAACTCTACTGTACTAAACTCTACTGAGCTCTACTGTGCTGAGCTCTACTGAACTCTACTGAGCTCTACTGTACTAAACTCTACTGAGCTCTACTGTGTTGAACTCTACTGAATTATACTGTGCTCTACTGTACTAAACTCTACTGTACTGAACTCGACTGTGCTGAACTGTGCTGAACTCTCCTGTGTGTGAACTCTACTCTGCTGAGCTCTACTGTGCTGAACACTATTGAACTCTACTGAGCTCCACTGTGCTGAACTCTACTGAGCTCTACTGTGCTGAACTCTACTGAGCTCTACTGTGCTGAACTCTACTGTGCTGAGCTCTACTGTGCTGAACTCTACTGTGCTGAACTGTGCTGAGCTCTACTGTGCTGAGCTCTACTGTACTGAGCTCTACTGTGCTGAGCTCTACTGAACTCTACTGTGCTGAGCTCTACTGAACTCTACTGTGCTGAGCTCTACTGTGCTGAACTCTACTGAGCTCTACTGTGCTGAACTCTACTGAGCTCTACTGTGCTGAACTCTACTGAGCTCTACTGTGCTGAACTCTACTGAGCTCTACTGTGCTGAACTCTACTGTGCTCTACTGTACTGTACTAAACTATACTGTACTGAGCTCTACTGTGCTGTACTTTGATGTCCAAACTTGTGAAACATTGACATCTATGATTGGTTCAGATTTGGTCCGGACCAACCAAATTTGGTCTTGTTTGCTCATTCAAATAATAGCCAGTGTGTAGAATAATACCCAGATATGCAAAGGAGGATATTGCATATTTATATCTTTGTATACCTATTTAGGATACATCACAATGAAAACAATGACATTCATATCCATAATTATGCATTTCTGTGTAGTACAGATCAGAGAACCATGATGAAATTCCGTTACCACAATTCCATTACAGGGTGTAAATCCACTTCACTTACTGTATTTCTATAACTAAAAGAGACTTTTTCAAAGTCAATGTCTCATGTCATCGCTGACGCCCCATTATTTCTGCAGACATCATTGAATCTTAATTCGGAGCAGATATTTATGATTTTTTGGAAAATGTGGTCGCATTAAGAGGGAGATTTTACCGAAATTCTGTTACCAAACTTTGCATCTGCACAGTTCTTTCAGTAAATGTGTTTTTGTAAAATGTTCAGTCGTTGTGCGTTGAGTTGTATGGTTTGTTAAACGTTGAAATCAATGTTTTTTGACTCTGCAAAATTCCTTTCCGTGGAATTGCCCTACAGTTTTCTGATACAGTAATAGATTGGTATTGATGAACAGTAGCCTAATTATTGGGTTCCCCACAATCAGTCAATAGCAAAGGCTGTGCATTACCACGATCTGTAGTAGTGAATAGTAGTAAAGAAGGCCGTTGTCTCTCTCACCCTGATCGAAGTTGAGTTTCTTGGAGTTGGATCCCTCTCCCAGTCCCTCTATGTCCACCAGGTCAGAGTTCACATCAGAGTCATTCAGAGCACTCAGGGTCACGTCTGCTGGAACACGTTATAACACATAGGCAAGAAGAGAGGATGGGATGGTTAGCTAAATGTAAAAATGCAAAAATCTTTGTTTGAAATATGATATGGACAAGAAAACTAAATATTTTCAGTTGAAACGATTTAATTTGATCTGCATGGACTTTTTCCCCCACACATTGAAAAACAATACATCAGTATTACACTTTAATAATATGTCAATAATGGAGGTTCCCACACTTCATGTCTTCATTATGTGCCCTAAAATGTATTTCAGTGTGTCTGTGAAGAAAGGAGTGTGAATAAAAAGCATTGCCAAGATGGACATGACTACAAAGCTGATTGATTAAATGATTCCTTCTTCCATCCATCCATCTCCACTCACCTGAGGTCTTCTGTTTCTTCATAGCGGGAGGAGCCACGGTCACGTTGCCCTGGAGACCTGCCGGCACGACGACCTGAGCAGTTGGCACAGCGATGACAGTTGTGGTAGCCGTGGTGACAGCGGTCTTCTTCACGGTCTTCTTTGGGGAGTCGGTGGAGATGGGCATTCCACTCTCGTCATAAAGCTTCCTCTTGACTGTAGTTTTAATCTGAGCCCTGAGAAGGAGAGACGAGGTGGGAGGTTAGCGGTGGTGGTGGGGATTCAACCAGTAACCTGTCATCAAATACTTTAAAAAGGTAAACCCTCATGATTTGATACAGATCTTTAGCACTAGTAGACAGACAGTACAATGGATGTGTGGGTATAAAAAATGGGAATGTGATATTTTAGATCTAGTGATGGTTTTAGCTCATCAGGGCTTGTGTCACTGATAGACCATCTTCCTATTGCTTTAGAGCTAGCTACCTTAAAATATATATCTGACTGGACACCACTCAGACGTGAAGTGTTCAATGAGAGAAAGACACAAGGGGTAAGACAGTGAGACCGGGTGAAGGAGAAAGATAATAAATGATATATGAAGAGGGATGTTTCTTTATTAGATATATTTTGTTGTATTATTTGTTATACTACTTTGATATTACTGCACTGTTGGCTAGAGCTTGCAAGTTAAGCATTTCACTGTACTTGTGCATGGGACATATACAACTTGATAGAGGCCACTAGGAATGAAAAGAGAGGGAGAGAAAGGAGAATATTCTAAGAAGAGGGAGAGTGTGTCCTTACACAGTGCGCTCCTTGATGACAGAGCTGAGAGAGTTCAGGTCATCACCAAATCTCACCACGGCCGATCTCAGCTGCTCAATCTCAGTGTCCGTCCATTTAGCTCTGCAACGACACACAGGGCGTGTTTCAGATCCACCAGGCTACATTGCAGATGGACTGCACAGATTGCAGAATCCCTTACCTACAAATCACCTTGCATCCTAAATAACTACCCATTATGATTTGTAGATCAGTCATTATGCTCATGTAACAGTGTTGCTTCCATTCCTCACTTTGCCCCAACCTTGAACACATCGACATCAGTCACCCACGAAGCATGGTTACCTAAGGGAAACAACTACTTCAAGGTCTCAAAGCGAGTGACGTCACCGCTAAAAAGCTAGCCATTTCACACCGGTTACACTGTCGGTGATCAGCAATTGATGCTCTATTTCCTCATCGTCGTTCAGAACCCCTCAGACTGAGAGGATCACCTCCACCACCCAGTGACTGAGAAAGGGTGGACGTGGCGTGGGTGGGTGTTGTGTGCTTCGTGGTAATGACGCAGCAGTGTTTCCGCTGAGTGTTTTTCTTGGCAGGGATATTCCACAGAGCACAGCTAATGAATCAGAGAGTGTACTACCAGTGACACAAGCCCAAAAATGACCAAGTGGTGGTCAGTAGATAGACAGACTTCTAATGTTGACTAGACTTAGAACTCTACATAGGCCAATCGATACAGTTCTTTATCTACATGCAACTTGGTGTGTGTGTGTGTGTGTGTTAGGGTTGGGCGATATTTGGGGACACCTCTTCTACGATACGCTACTCCAAATATCCAATATAATCATTTTGCGCTGCTAATGACTAAATTATTACGGACTGTGCAATTTTTGTGTTTATTATGATATTATAGTCGTATTCTCAATAAATGATCTTCGTATGACGAAAAAATGACTTAATTCATTTAGACTTCATTTTCAACATAATCCTAAAGCCTAACTGATAAAACTGCACAGTTTTGATTTGTAAAGTTCAAATAGTCTTGCACTTCACAATATATCCTCAATGTCAAACATCACAATATTTGGTTTAATCATGCATCTCGGCCCAACCCTAGTGTGTGTGTGTGTATGTGTTGCCCTCACCCTGCAGGGCTGGAGTCAGAGACGGGGTGCAGCTGCATGGTGAGCTCACCCAGCTTGGTGAAAGCTGCTCCTGCTGCTGAGAAGATCTCTCCAACCTGAGACATGAACCCAGAAAATAACTTAAAAACACAAATACCTTTTGAATGATCCTATTTCCTCTTTTATTTTGAGGCAGTAGCTGAGGTTGTTTGGAGTACAGTACACTATGTGTCAGGGTTGGGGTCAATTCCATTCCAATTCTCTTCAATGATTTTGAATGAGGAACATTTTTGAATTGGAATTTGGTTTACTATCTGAATTGACTGGCCTTGAACCCAACCCTGGTATGTATGAACGACTGTATGACAACTGCAAGGCAAAACCTGATGGCATATTATATCAATACAGGACTTGTCCATCTTTTACTTGTTTTGTATTTTGTACGGTTCTAATGCAGAATTCATGTTTATTCTAAGAGGAGATAATTGATGAGGGGTTTCTGCACCATGCAGACAGCGCCACCACGTGGTGGCTTATATACACACAAAGGACATGGACGTGAGAAAGAAGTGCATACATGCCAACTTTGCCAAAACTTTCATTCAGCCACGTCCTTGGTGCTTGACTTGTCATAAAACGAATAATGTATTTTCAAAAGAGTTTCCTTGGTATAGCAAAGACAGTAAAATACATATTTATCTTTGGAATAATTATAGCTGATGTTCTACACAGGTACCAATTCAAATTAGCTTGCTATTTTGAACATTAGCTAGATGTTTTTGCAGTATCTTGCTAAATAACAAAGATATATAAATAGGGCTAAAACCAACCTACCTTCGTTGAGGCTGAAGTCATTTTGCTTTTTGAAGTTGCTGATCTGATTCAGATTTTCCAAGAAAGAACACTGTTTAGAGATGCTAACTAACGTAGCTAGCTAGTTTAGCTAGCTTGCTTGCACTGCAGGCTGGCAAAACAAAGGACAACTTCGTCCGCGACGCGTCCTACAATATTGATATTCGTGTCTGCAATATGCTAATGGTTTCAGTGACTCGTTACATTTTAGTAACAGAGTCCGTGTGTTTTGTGTGCAATAATCAGCAATTTGTACATACAATTAAATAAATAACACACACAAACGACATCAATAGACAAACGGAAGTCCTAACGTGCGCTGGTAAATTCCAAGCGATGATTGGTCCAAAATTCCCTCCATGTATTCACGATTGGTCCAAATTCATAACTATGTTTCAATTTTCTGTATCCCCCTTTTAAACATTGTAGCGAATAAAGAAAAATAAATATTGGAATGTCATGTTATCGTATAATAGTGACAACATATTAACATTAATTGTGGTTTCAAAAACGTTATAGCTACATTTCAACACAGTAACTAAGGGTTCGTTCGTAAATTCACTCTGGCTATCTACTCCGATTTCAGAGCACTCTCGTCTGTGTGCCAAAGGGCAGAATAACTGAGGAATTTATGAACCTGTTGAATATGACAACGTTGGCATCAAAAAAACAACCGTTATTAAATTGTTGCCAGCAGCACAGTTACAGTCACCGACACTCTAGATAACATGAAAACAGCCTAACCAGCTCTGCTAGGGCGAGTAAAATGGAGTGAGGTGTTCTCTCATTTGTGTCTGGAAGTAGTTAGCCAACGTTAGCCAGTAAGCTTGGGTGCCTGACTTCCTTTGTGAGGCCAGAACGCTCGGATCAAACCTACTCCTCGGCCAGAGCGTCCATGTGCGCTCTGAACGCTCCAAGAGCAAAACACTCTGAATTTACGAACGCCCAGAGTGCACTCTGAGCGCACTCAGGGACTCCAGAGTGACTTTACGAACACACCCTCAGCACTTGGCCACGTCGCTGGAACTGTTTCCTCATCGGGAAAATAATCATAAGTGGAACTGATTTGTTCCTTATAAAAAATATGCTTAGTTAAATACATATATTTCCATATACATCATCGGTGTCAATTTTAGCAACGTTTTTGATTCTTGAACATCTCCCTCTTTCCTGTTTCCATAAGTCACCTGACACACTGAGCTCGAGGTCCTGAGAACAACTGGTTAGACGACAAACAGCTGCCCAAGTGACTTATTTCTGCTATTTAAGTTGGGAACTACGAGAGTTACCGTAGTGATAAGTGTCTTTTTGAGTTTACGTCGTTATTTGAGTTGTTAAACGATGGTTTCGTGTTTATTTTGCGGTCCCAAGTTGGCCGCCTGCGGTATTGTCATCAGCATCTGGGGAGTCATAATGCTGGTAATATAACTTGTAACTTGAAGTAAAGTGGTTTTAGTTGTTTATTATCAGTATGTGTACATTGTATGTGTACAGTGCTTGTTAAAATAATAGGTTATTGATAAGACAACCAAGAGAGTATGGTAATGTTTTTTTTTTTTTTGCATCGCATATGCCAATGTGTGATCCCCAGCCCAGAAACATTACTAGCTAATTTATTACAGCTGAATTGTATAGCTAGCTATCTCTTGGGGTGCCTCATTAAGACATAGACAGACAGGGACTGATGGTGTTTGTTGTAGTCTTCTCCTACAGCCACTGACTATGTTTCTTGTAGTCAAATAAACTCTTTAGGTTTGAGAAGTTCCTCTTATGACATTGATATTTGTTGGAGTATTATGCACTGCACTGCTGATACAAGCAAAGGAAGCCATACTACTACTAAGTCATTTGCTACCTACCAATAATCACATTCTCTCACCCCATCTCTCTCTCTCTCTCTCTCTCTTGCTCTTTAGGCAATGTTGGGTATTTTCTTCACCACCCACTCTGCAGTGCTGATAGAGGATGTGCCTTTCAAAGAGGAAGACATGCACAACGAGTGAGTCCACACACACGCATACACAGTCAGTCTCTGGACACGTGACTCACAGTGGAAGAATAGCTTCAGAAATGTCACACACTCAGGAGACACACAAACGTGGCACTAATGTAACATAGGGGAGGATACACAGTAGAGTAGTGTGTATATATATATATACAGGATGGTTCGGGGTCAGCTTTCTCTCCCTCAATCCTATCCTTATTGATTAGGGGAGGAAACTCAAAACTGACCATAGGAGGCCGGATGCTGTCGTTTCTTTTAAAGGAAAATACCACTCAAAGTATCTTGTTTTTATTTGTATTTTTTATTAGTCCACTGTTGATACAGTGCCAAAATGTTTTGAATGTCAGCGGTCAAGTTTTCAAGATGTACGATTTTCAAGAAGTGTCACTTGCCACAATCATGAGAGCACCAGCTGTTCCGGATGACTATGTTATCACGCTCTCCGTAGCCAATGTGAGTAAGACTTTTAAGCAGGTCAACATTCACAAGGCCGCAGGGCCAGACGGATTACCAGGATGTGTACTCCGAGCATGTGCTGACCAACTGGCAAGTGTCTTCACTGACATTTTCAACATGTCCCTGACTGAGTCTGTAATACCAACATGTTTCAAGCAGACCACCATAGTCCCCGTGCCCAAGGACACTAAGATAACCTGCCTAAATGACTACCGACCCATAGCACTGACGTCTGTAGCCATGAAGTGCTTTGAAAGGCTGGTCATGGCTCACATCAACACCATTATCCCAGAAACCCTAGACCCACTCCAATTTGCATACCGCCCCAACAGATCCACAGATGATGCAATCTCTATTGCACTCCACACTGCCCTTTCCCACCTGGACAAGAGAAACACCTACGTGAGAATGCTATTCATTGACTACAGCTCAGCATTCAACACCATAGTGCCCTCAAAGCTCATCACTAAGCTAAGGATCCTGGGACTGAACACCTCCCTCTGCAACTGAATCCTGGACTTCCTGACGGGCCGCCCCCAGGTGGTAAGGGTAGGTAACAATACATCTGCCACACTGATCCTCAACACGGGGGCCCCTCAGGGGTGCGTGCTCAGTCCCCTCCTGTACTCCCTGTTCACCCATGACTGTATGGCCAGGCACGATTCCAACACCATCATTAAGTTTGCCGACGACACAACAGTGGTAGGCCTGATCACCGACATCGATGAGACAGCCTATAGGGAGGAGGTCAGAGACCTGGCCGTGTGGTGCCAGGATAACAACCTCTCCCTCAACGTGACCAAGACAAAGGAAATGATTGTGGACTACAGGAAAAAAAAGATGACTGAGCACGCCCCCATTCTCATCGACGGGGCTGTAGTGGAACAGGTTGAGAGCTTCCAAGTTCCTTGGTGTCCACATCACCAACAAACTATCATGGTCCAAACACACCAAGACAGTCGTGAAGAGGGCACGACAAAGCCTATTCCCGCTCAGGAGACTGAAAAGATTTGGCATGGGTCCTCAGATCCTCAAAAAATTATACAGCTGCACCATCGAGAGCATCCTGACTAGTTGCATCACCGCCTGGTATGGCACCTGCTCGGCCTCCGACCGCAAGGCACTACAGAGGGTAGTGCGTACGGCCCAATACATCACTGGGGCCAAGCTTCCTGCCATCCAGGACCTCTATACCAGGCGGTGTCAGAGGAAGGCCCTCAAAATGGTCAAAGACTCCAGCCACCCTAGTCATAGACTGTTCTCTCTGCTACCGCATGGCAAGCGGTACTGGAGTGCCAAGTCTAGGTCCAAAAGACTTCTCAACAGCTTCTACCCCCAAGCCATAAGACTCCTGAACAGCTAATCATGGCTACCCAGACTATTTGCACTGCCCCCCCACCCCCACCCCATCTTTTTACGCTGCTGCTACGCTGTTAATTATTTATGCATTGTCACTTTAACTCTACCCACATGTACATATTACTTCAACTACCTCAACTAGCCGGTGCCCCCGCACATTGACTCTGCACCAGTACCCCCCTGTATATATAGCCTCCCTACTGTTATTTAATTTTACTTCTGCTCTTTTTTTTCTCAACACTGTTTTGTTTTTTTATTTTACTTTTTTATTTAAAAAATAAATGCATTGTTGTTTAAGGTCTGTAAGTAAGCATTTCACTGTAATGTCTACACCTGTTGTATTCGGCGCATGTGGCCAATAAAATGTGATTTGATGGGGCAAGATACACTTTGCTTCTTGATAGTTCAATATCTCCAAATCTTGACTGCTGACATGCAAAACATTTTGGGACTGTATCAACAGTGGACAACAAATACCAAAATATTGTTTTTGAGTGGAATTTTCCTTTAAGTGTTTTGACTTACTTGCCTTGATTTATTACTTTAAGCTCCTTGTGGAGCAGAGGGCTTCAACAGTGCATCTCCAGCGTTTTTAGTGTCTTCGTTTTTCCAATTTGTGTCACATGTCCCCTTCCCACTCTTTGTCACCCCTTGACCTCTGTCCCCCTCTCTTTCTCCCACTCTCTATTACAGTCAAAACCCTCCCCACAACATCTACAACCTCTATAACCAGGTTGGATACAACTGTTTCATTGCAGCGGGTATCTACGTGCTGGTTGCTGCTCTCTCCTTCTGCCAGATTAAACTCAACCATCGCAAGGAGTACATGGTGCGCTAGCACCACCTACTGGACTGGCCATGGTACTGCAGCACTAACACCATCTGCTGGACTGGTCATGGTACTGCAGGCTGCAGCACCACCGCCTGACACTGTCTGGAGAAGAGTGGCTTTTTCCGTAAATGTTCTGTTTTAAATCTGAATGAATGGTAGCCAGGGTTGGGGCCGATTCCAGACAATTCAGGAAGTACCCTGAAATTCCAATTCCAATGAGGAAAATGTTGGATTGGAATTTGGTTTACTTTCTGAATTGACTGGAATTGAAATGGAATTGACCCAAACCCTGATGATAGCATTGTTATTGTCTGTCTGTGTCCTGATTCTCCACACTTATCCCAAAGTGTGCACCTGTACAGTCGCCATCATGGATTTAAAACCATGGGATTGATGTATGAATTGGCTAGAGGGAGTTTCCAGCACTCTTAAATCCATGGGCGGGAGTATACAAGTGCACATTTTGGAAGAAGTGTGGAGAATTGGGATTCAGCCTCTGTATGTGTATGATCAATATATTTGTTAATCACTAACACCTTGCTATTATTTATCTGCTGAAATCAAATCACCAGAGTTCTATTATTTCCTAGCTAGCGTCTTCAGAACTCGGAATAATAACTGCTTTATGTTAATTCACTGTGCCCGTCTTCCCCTCAGGTAAAAAATCTCTCTCGAAATTTCTCAAATGATAGTTGTATTTGTTTGAAGCCTTAACTTGTTTAGAAGCTGCACAGAAGTTTGATCTGTGTGTTTTTAGAACTTCTAGAACTTTCTCCTAATCTAGTGTGCCTTTATTATGCGACAGAAGCTGTTCTTTGTGTGTTCTAGTGCTTCTCAGAATGTTCTATTCTAATCTAGTGCCTTATTGGACAGAAGCTGGTTTTTTTCTGCCTTCTCATGGACTGTTCACAGTCAGATCTTTTGTTTTGGAAATCTCAAAAGTTTTGACGTTTGTCATGTAATAAATCCTGATTGTTGAGTAGTTTAAAAATAAAGTTTATTTGAGTAGGGACAGATGCAATAACATTGACACATAGCAATTTACGATGCATTTCACCATAACACGTTAGCTTGCACTAATTTACAGTGCCCGTCCCTAGATAGACAGTAACATGGTAAGAAAATCACCCAAGTGTATTAGCATAGTTACAGAACATTATCTTATTACATTATTATTAATGGTACAGGTAATAATCACAGTATATCTCCTTGTATCAACCAGTGTTGTTTGAGCCCCACACATTGAAGTCAAAAGAGAGGATAAGACTACACATAGAGGTCTACATGCTCTTCTCTATACAGCTGGGCAGTAGGAAGAGGTAAGGCACTTTAGACTGTTGGGAATGGGATGTTACCCATTGTCCATTGTTGTGGTCATGGTGATAAGACCCAATACGTCAAGTGATTGTGTTCTCTATAGCAGGGTTTCCCAAACTCGGTCCTGGTGCCCTCCCTGGGTGCACGTTTTTGTTTTTGCCCTAGCGCTACACAGCTGATTCAAATAAGCAACTCCTCAAGCTTCGACTATTTGAATCAGCTGTGTAGTCCAAGGGCATAAACCAAAACGTGCACCCGGGGGGTCGTAGGACCGAGTTTGGGAAACCCTGCTCTATAGTATTTCTGTTCTCGATGCGGCTGGGTAAAGCAGCTCCAATCCCTGGTTTTAATCTATATAGTATGTATATATGGGCTATGTTATTACACTGTATGTATCAGTGAAGGCTCCTCAGAGGAGGAAGGGGAGAACCATCCTCATCAGTGAATTTCAGAAAAATATAAATAGTTGATTACAACACACTGTTTTGCAATAAAGGTCTACAGTAGCCTCAGCAGCACTCTGTAGAGTAGTACCATGGTGTAGCCAGAGGACAGCTAGCTTCCGTCCTCCTCAGGGTAAATTGACTTCAATACAAAACCTAGGAGACTCGTGGTTCTCACCCCCTTCCATAGACTTACACAGTAATTATGAAAACTTCCGGAGGTCGTCCTCCAACCTATCAGTGCTCTTGCAGCATGAACTGACACGTTGTCCACCCAATCAAAGGATCAGAGAATGAATCTAGTACTGAAAGCATAAGCTAGCTAGCACTGCAGTGCTTAAAATGTGGTGAGTAGACAATAGTTGAACAGTTTTGAGCAAATTAATTAAATGAAGGAGAAGCAAGTGAGCAAGAGAGAGAGCTATATTTTGTAGTATTTATTTTCTTAACTTTCACTTACTTAGTTAGTGAATGCAGTTAGCTAGTTTAGCCTACTCAAACACCCGGCTCAAACAGAGAGGGATGCTATGTTAGCTAGGTGGCTATGGCGATCCAACATTAGAACTCTTCCAAGTCAAGGTAAACTTTTGGTTCTATGTTATTATACAGAACAAAAATATAAACGCAACATGTAAAGTGTTAGTCCCATGTTTCATGAGCTGAAGTAAAAGATCCCAGAAATGTTCCATGCGCACAAATTTTTTTGTTTACATCCCTGTTAGTGAACATTTCTCCTTTGCCAAGATCATCCATCCACCTGACAGGTGTGGCATATCAAGAAGCTGATTAAACAGCATGATCATTAAACAGGTGCACCTTGTGCTGGGGACAATAAAAGGCCACTAAAACACAATGCCACAAATGTCTCAAGTTTTGAGGGAGTGTAAAATTGGCATGCTGACTGCAGGACTGTCCACCAGAGCTGTTGCCAGAGAATTTAATGTTAATTTCTCTACCATAAGCCTCCTCCAATGGCAGTACGTCCAACCGGCCTCACAACCGCAGACCACGTGTATGGCGTCGTGTGGGCGAGTGGTTTGCTGATGTCAACGTTGTAAACAGGTTATGGTATGGGCAGACATAAGCTACGGACAACCAACACAATTGCATTTTATCGATGGCAATTTGAATGCACAGAGATACCGTGACGAGATCCTGAGGCCCATTTTCATGCCATTCATCTGCCACCATCACCTCATGTTTCAGCATCATAATGCACTGCCCCATGTCGCAAGGATCTTTACACAATTCCTGGAAGCTGAAAATGGCCCAGGCCTGCATACTCACCAGACATGTCACCGATTTAGCATGTTTGGGATGCTCTGGATCAACATGTACAACAGTGTTCCAGTTCCCGCCAATATCCAGCAACTTTGCACAGCCATTGAAGAGGAGTGGGACAACATTCCACAGGCCACAATCGAACCTGATCAACCCTATGCGAAGGAGATGTGTTGCGCTGCATGAGGCAAATGGTGGTCACACCAGATACTGACTGGTTTTCTGATCCACGCCCCTACTTTTTTAAAAAGGTATCTGTGACTAAATGCAAATTTTTTATTCACACTCATGTGAAATCCATAGATTAGGGCCTAATTAATTTATTTCAATTGACTGATTTCCTTATATGAACTGTAACTCAGTAAAATCTTTGAAATTGTTGCAATTTTATTTTTGTTCAGTATATTATATAGTGATGCTGTTCTCGATGCGGCTGGGCAGGAGGAAAAGATAGGGCAGCTCTAGTCCCTCGTTCTGGGTCAGGATGTGTTCCTCTATCTCCTTCAGTTCCTGTCTGAACCTGTCAATCACCTCCTGGGCCTGGGGCTCTGTGAAGTACTGCTCCCGGTACTGACCCAATGGGACCTGAAGGAGGGAGAGAGGAGGAGAAGGAGGGAGAGAGAAAGAAAGAGAGCGTATAGGGTCAGTTTGGACAGATGTACCAATGTGCTGTTGCCCTACGTCTGGGAATTCCGAGACTAGAGAGAAAAGACAAAATGGAGAAGGGAAGAATCCTAGCTGGAAATATTTACATTTAGCTATATGAATCTCTCTGGTTTTATTTTATAATTGAAAGTATAGGGAGTGTTCTTTTTTTTCACTGCGCCCGGAGATCAGAGTTTACCCATCTATGTTTATAACCAAAGGTGGGAAACAAACATGAAAGGAGGTGGGAGATGAGCGTTGCATTCAGTTTCATCCCATTTCATGCTATAAATGTGACCCACTGTTGTTTTAACTTACTGCGTCCGGTTGTGGTCGACCCAGGTGCCATGTGATCGCCATCTCCAAACATGTTTGGCTGACGTCTGGGAGGGTGTCCATGATCAACTCCATGGTAACAGAGTCCTTGTCGGTCGGGGGAGGGTGACGCATTGTACACGGGGTGTTGGGGACCCACGCACACCAGTCAAACTATGTTAGAGAGAGATGAGTAAGTTAATGGGGGGGTGGACGTGTTTAACTATTCTTGTGGGGACCGAAGTCCCCACAAGAATAGTTCATGAACAAAAATTTTACCAACTGGGAACATTTTGTTAGTCCCCACGAGGTCAAATGCTAATTCTAGGTGGTTTAGGGTTAAGGTTAGAATTAGTGTTAGAATTACGTTAAGGGTTAGGGTTAGGAGCTAGGGTTAGTTTTAGGGTTAGGAGCTAGGGTTAGGTTTAGGGTAAGGGTTAGCGTTAAGGTTAGGGTTAAGGTAAGAGTACAGGTTAGGGTTAGGTTTAGGGTTAGGGAAAATATGATTTTGAATGGGACTGAATTGTGTGTCCCCACAAGGTTAGCTGTACAAGACTGTGTGTACAGTACCTGTCCATTGTTGGTGGCTGCATGCTGTGCTGAGCTTGTGAAGATGGCTACACTCAGCAATGTGACCAGTTCTGTTTTGTTGTGTAGTTCCCTGGACAGACCTGAGGAAGAGAAGAAAACATTAGTCAGTATTACCCAGTACTAAATCATCATGATCAACTAAGGGTCAATCTGTAGCGTGGAAGATCTGCGTTGCAGCACGGTTGACATTTAAAGGTAATTTCGGATTGTGCGACATATTGCAGCGTTTACCGAGAATGCAGTCTCCACAAACACGGTAACGTTGCCTTTAAATGTCAACCGCGCTACAATGCAGATCTTCCACGCTTACGGGTTGAATTGAGTCCTGAGTCTGAGGAGGTGGGGGTAGTGGTGGATGACTGACCAAATTTGGGCACATCAACGAAGCCCTCCTCAGCGATGTCCTTTATCCAGGCCTGCAGCTCAGTATCCTCTGTTACATCCCTGTCATTATGGTAGTACAATGACACAATCCCTGAGACAAAACTGGGTAGAGAGGTAGGTAGGGAGAGAGAGGGGGAGGGAGGGAGGGAGAGAGAGGGGGAGGGAGGGAGAGTGAGAGAGAGAGGGAGGGGGATGGAGGGAGCGAGAGAGGTAAAGTTTACAGTTAATTTGTATTGTTTATTTCGCTTTTGTTTATTATCTACTTCACTTGCTTTGGCAATGTTAACATACGTTTCCCATGCCAATAAAGCCCTTAAATTGAAATTGAATTGAATTGAGGAGGGGGGGGAGAAAGAGAGAGGGAGGGAGATCAGAAAAAGGGAAACAAACAGTGAGGTAGAAATAAAGAGGGAGAATAAAAGGGAAAAGGCTAATTCAAGGAAATAAAAGAGAAAAATAGTTAAATAGCTTATTTTCCCGATGTGTATCTTTACATATCCAGATTTCAGGCCTGAAGACCACGTCCCCTCCTTGCTTTCCTACTGCAACCTTATAAACCATGTCTCTGTGGTCATAAAGAAGTGACCATGGGTATTATACCTGTGTATGGCGTCCCACAGCATCAGGCTGTACTCTCGGTAGAAGTATTTTCTGAGCTTGGTGGCTCCACGCTGTTGGAAGTCCCAGTAGGGCTGGAGAGAGCGGTAGGTCAGGACCTTGTACTCATTCTGGGCTAGGACCAGAAGGCCTTCCCCTCCTGTAGACACCACCTGGAGGAAGATAACTTCATCATCATAAATTATACAAACTACATACTCTTGTCTATTCCAAAACTATTCTATGTTTTTGACCACATTCAAAAACTGTTTCTTTGTTGCTGCATCAATACAATGACTGTAAGTCGCTTTGGATAAAAGCGTCTGCTAAATGGCATATTATTATTATTATTATTTACAACAATATAGGGTCAGTTGGGCCCTCAAGACACTGGGGTCCTGTGTGGCTCAGTTGGTAGAGCATGGCGCTTGCAACTCCAGGGTTGTGGGTTTGATTCCCATGGGGGACCAGTACGAAAATGTATGCACTCACTACTGTAAGCGTCCGGTAAAATGTAAACAAGGAATAGAATGGTAAGGCTGACATACCCTTTTGAAGATGCCGTCAGCTGAGAGGAGCTGAGTGCGCCCCCTGCAGTTGATCTCCAGAGTGTAGCGCAGGTGAGGAGCCAGGAGCTACAGTAGAGACGGAGAGAGGGGTTAGACAGCAGCACACTCCACTCCAACCCCCCAGGAGCCACAGTAGAGACGGAGAGAGGGGTTAGGCAGCAGCACACTCCACTCCAACCCCCCAGGAGCCACAGTAGAGACGGAGAGAGGGGTTAGACAGCAGCACACACCACTCCAACCCCCCAGGAGCCACAGTAGAGACGGAGAGAGGGGTTAGACAGCAGCACACACCACTCCAACCCCCCAGGAGCCACAGTAGAGACGAGAGAGGGGTTAGACAGCAGCACACACCACTCCAACCCCCCAGGAGCCACAGTAGAGACGGAGAGAGGGGTTAGACAGCAGCACACACCACTCCAACCCCCCAGGAGCCACAGTAGAGACGGAGAGAGGGGTTAGACAGCAGCACACTCCACTCCAACCCACACACACAGCTCCCTACCTTATAGACTGGATGGACTGCAGGTAGCTGTCGTAGCGTAGCCACACAGAACACCTCCACCACCAGGTGAGTTCTCAACAGGTGGGACAGGAGCTGGAACACCTGGAACTCTGAGTGACGCACCCAGATCTTGGCCAATAGCCAGGCCAGGGGCGGGTCTTTGGGCAGGAAGATGGGAGACTCCAAGCCAGGAGTCTGCCCTAGCTGGGGAAGAGGAGGGAGAAGATAACGTGTCTGTGTTTAGGGGTTTACTATCCTCGTTGGGAGCATGCTCACAACGAATTGAGTCTGTGCTGAGGGCAAAAAGGTCCTCTGTAGCTCAGCTGGTAGAGCACGGCGCTTGTAACGCCAAGATAGTGGGTTCGATCCCCGGGACCACCCATACACAAAAATGTATGCACGCATGACTGTAAGTCGCTTTGGATAAAAGTGTCTGCTAAATGGCATATTATTATTATTTATAATGTTTTGTATACTCAGTGTGTGTGTGTTTGTGTTTGTGTGTGTGTGTCCAGCCCTACCTGTATGGCGATGGGTATGAGTCCCTGGTCTGGGTGTTCATACAGCAGACAGAGAGGAGCAGCGATGTACTGTTGTTTCCCTCTGATTACGTTGGTAGGAACACCATCCATGATGGCATAGTCTACCAAGTAGATGTTACCCGCCTAGAGAGAGCAGAAAATATGTAGAGGCGGTTGAGGCTAGGGTTAGGGTTGAGACTAGGGTTAGGGTTGAGGGTAGGGTTATGGTTGAGTCTAGGGTTATGGTTGAGGCTAGGGTTAGGGTTGGGGTTAGGGTTGAGAATAGGGTTATGGTTGAGGCTAGGGTTACGGTTGAGGCTAGGGTTAGGGTTGAGAATAGGGTTATGGTTGAGGCTAGGGTTAGGTTTGAGGGTAGAGTTAGGGTTGAGGGTAGAGTTAGGGTTGAGGGTAGAGTTAGGGTTGAGGCTAGGGTTAAGGCTTGAACCAGGATATGGACATGAAGCTAGGATTAGAGTTAGGGTTAGTATAGGGTGCCATTTGGGACACAGACAGAGAGACAGAGGGGCCCCACCTTGAGTTCCTTCTCCAGGGTGGTCCTGGGGGTCAGCGAACCCTGCACCATGTCTCCAGAGACAGGGAAGTTTCCCGGAAGCTCCTTGCAGCGCTGGATCATTCTGGGGTTTGAACCGTTCAGACACTGGTACCCGAAGAACCAATCTTCCTTCCAGTGCTCCATACAGTACTCTGGAACCATAGGGAGAATCAATTAATCAATCAATCAATCAATCACAAAATAAAAAAGTACTGTCTGAATAAACCATTCTTAATATACCAATCTCCATTAATATATAATGGTAAAGACAGAGAAGGCTTATACATACAGATGTAGGATCTTCATTTGACCAGTTTGCTACAGCAGGAAAATAATCCTGCAGCAACAGGAAATGTGAATTATTATGTGGACTATAATTCATGGACATGTTTTGTAGGGGTTGATACATTTTTAATTAGGGCAAATCAAGTCTGACATTTTAAAGTGGAATAGACCGAACTTTAGAAGACTTTTTTAAACCTTGAATACGCTACAAGTTTGCATTTACTGCTGTGCAGAAAAATTCTAAGCAACAAAAGAGTGATCAAATTAAGATCCTACATCTGTAATGTGAGAATATTAATAATGGACTATATATTGAAGGAGAAACAATTGTTTAATCAAATATTTAAAATACTAAATACTGACTCAGTTACACACACTGGTGTTGCATTACTCAAGAGGCCTCACTTCCCCAATGAAACAGGAAGAGACAGCTATAAAAAGTGTTGGCCTATACTCTATGAGCAATAGCACCTCTAACGTTAATATACTAGTATGTGGACGCCTGCTCGTCTAACATCTCATTCCAAAATCATGGGCGTTAATACGGAGTTGATCCCCCCCTTTGCTGCTATAACAGCCTCCACTCTTCTGGGAAGGTTTTCCACTAGATGTTGGAACATTGCTAGTGGGACTTGCTTCCATTCAGCCACAATAGCATTAGTGAGGTCGGGGCACTGATGTTGGGTGTTCCAATTCATCCCAAAGGTGTTTGATGGGGTTAAGGTCAGGGCTCTGTGCAGGCCAGTCAAGTTCTTGCACACCGATCTCGACAAACCATTTCTGTACACTTCACAACAACAGCACTTACAGTTGACCGGGGCAACTCTAGCAGGGCAGAAATTTTACGAACTGACTTGATGGAAAGGTGGCATCCAATGACTGTGCCACGTTGAAAGTCACTGAGCTCTTCAGTATGGGCCATTCTACTGCCAATGTTTGTCTATGGAGATTGCATGGCCGTATGCTCGATGTTGTACACCTGTCAGCAACGGGTGTGGCTAAAATATCAGAATCCACTAATTTGGCCATGTAGTGTATAAGTAGAAACAGCAGGTTCATCACTACTGGGTCGGCACATCGCCGATACTGCTTTTGTTCTAACAAGAGAGGGAAAGGCCTCCCACTGAGATAAGTACCTATAGGCATTCTATTGGCAGTGACATTCTCTGTAGTGATGCGCGGGTTGACTCATAAATATTGTGTGGCTGAAGGGCGGGCGGGTTGAATACTTTGGCCAAGTAGTGTACCTGTAGCATGACATACCACAGTACCCATAATGCTCTATTCCATAGTGTATTTCTGTGCCACTGTACTATACCAGCTATGGGGCTCCTGAGTTTCCAGAAGCATCGTTTGAAGTCATCCAGATCGTCCCATGACTTCCCGAACCTGATGGCTAGCTTCTTCAGAGACAGCTCTAGAAGACTGAGAGAGGGGGGAGAGGGGGAGGGAGGGAGGGAGGGGGGTGGGTGGAGAGAGGGAGGGGGAGGATGGGGGAGAGAGGGAGGAAGGGAGGGGGAGAGAGGGGGGAGGGAGGGAGGGGAGGGGGTGGGAGGCGAGAGGGAGGGGGAGGACGGGGGGAGAGAGGGAGGGGGAGAGAGGGAGGAAGGGAGGGGGTGAGAGGGGGAGGGACAGAAGGGAGGGAGAGGGAGGGAGAGAAAGAGAGACATACCACAGGAAAGACCATTTTCAAACATATTTTCTTAAAATGAGGAAGCTACTATATTAGGCAATGTGGGAAAGCCTACAATTTGGCTAGGGCTTGGGGGGGTGGGGGGTCTGTATGTACAGTGGGGAAAAAAAGTATTTAGTCAGCCAC